>NC_136975.1:5951685-5991685 GCF_032717465.1 Coenobita brevimanus | reverse complement strand
CGTAGTCAGTGTACTAAGTGAAATAAGTTGCGAAAGTAAATATCTAGGCCAACTTAAGGTAAAAGGACTGTGCTTACTCCCCTTCCTCCCTTTCTTTCCATTTCCCCTTCCCTTCTCCTTCCCCCCTTCCCTTCCCTTTTCTCCCTTCCTCTTCCACCCTTCCCTTCCCCTTCCCTTCCCTTCCCTTCCCTTCCTTCCACTTCTCTTCCTCCATTCTCACCCCCCTTCTAACCTGCTTTCTTAACATTCTGCTTTCTTTTTCATCCTTCTCTTTCTCTCCTTTCCTTTCTCCCTTTTTCTCCCATTTCTTTTCACTCCCTTCCTCTTGTCCGCCTTGATTGTTCCTTCCCCTCCTCGCAATCTCCCTCTCCCTCCCTCCTCCCCCATTTTGATTGCTCGCTCCCTTCTCTCGATCCCTTCATAACGTTCTCTCTCTCTCTCTCTCTCTCTCTCTCTCTCTCTCTCTCTCTCTCTCTCTCTCTCTCTCTCTCTCTCTCTCTCTCTCTCTCTCTCTCTCTCTCTCTCTCTCTCTCTCTCTCTCTCTCTCGTTTCCCCTCCCTTGTACCTCCCTTCCCTCCTGGTTTTCTCCTCCTCTGGCTCCCTTCGTTCTTTCCTCCCCATTTCTCTCCCTCCCTACCTTGTTTACACGATCTCTTCCTCCCATCGTCCCCAACTTTCTCCTCTCTCTCTCTCTCTCTCTCTCTCTCCCTCCCTCCTCATTCAGTTCCCTTTTTTTTTTTTCTTCGCTGCCTTTCATCTCTGGTTTCTCTCCTCTTCTCTTCGTGTTTCCACTTTCCGTCCATTTCCTCTTCCATTTTCCTCTTTCACTATTTCCTGCTTCGCCTTTCCTTCCTCCTCTGCCTTTCTTTTTTTTCCTCACTCTCTCCCTTCCTTTATTCATCTTCTCTTCCTCAGTCTGTTTCCATCCCCCCCCTTTTTCTTTTCCCACTTTCTTTCTTCTTTCACTCCTTTTATCTTCTTTCCTTCTTTCTAATTGTCCTTTCACTCTTCTTTTCCTCTTTCTCCTTTCCTTAATTTTCCTCATCCTTTCTGAACTTCGTCTTCTCTTCCAATTTCACTTTTCTTTCTCTCTTTCCTGCCCATTTCCTTCCTCTTTTTCATTTTCCTTGCCTTCCTTTTCCTCCTCTCTTCCCTGTCACTGCCATTGTCTTCCCATTTCTCCATTCTGTCCTCTCCTTCCTCCTTTCTCTCCTTTTCTTCCTCTTCATCCTTCTTCCTCCTCTTCATCCCTCTTCCTTTCTCCTCTTTTCCTCTCCTTCGTATCTCATCCCTTAATTTTTTTTCCTTGCTTCATCCCCTCTCTTCGTGTTTTACACTCCTTTCACTTCCCCCTTCCTTTGTCTCATTTATTGTTGTCTGATCTGTCATTATCTCTTATCCTCTTGCCTTGCTTCCAATATCGTCCTCTCTCTCTCTCTCTCTCTCTCTCTCTCTCCTTTTTCTTTCTTCTCTTTTCCTCGTGTTCTATCTTCCATTACGTTTCCTCTCATCTTTCTCCTTCATTTTCATTTCCTATCCACTTCTTTCTTACTTCCTCTTTCCTTTCCTCAATCCTTCGTTCCCTCTCTCCTCAAATCCTCTCGCTTTCTTTCCCCTTTACTTACATTCTCTTTTCCTGCATTCCATTGTCCCTTGTCTTCTATTTTCATCCTCATTTTCTTCTCTTTGTCATTTTTTATTTTCTTTCCTTTTTCCCTGTTTTCCTTTTCATGTGTTTCGTCATTATCATTCCTTTTCATCTCGCCTTTTTTCCCCTCACTCCTTTCCTATCATCCATTTTCCCTCTTTGCTTTATCTGTCTCTTTTCTTACCCTTTCGTTCTCCTCCTAAGCTCGCCTTTCTTTCAGGTTGCTTTTATTCCTGCCTCGTCTTCCTTTTCGTCTTTTTCTGCCTTATTCTTCTCAGTCAGTGTTTTTTTCCTTTTTTTTTCCCTCACTGGTATCCTTTCTCCTTCCTATCTAACTGAGAGCAACATGAGTCTTTTTCTGCCTTGTTTTTACTGTTCAGTGTTTTTCTTCTTCTTACCACCAGTAGTCTTCCTTGTCCTTTTCTGAGAGCAACGTGAGCTTTCTTGTTCGTGTTGCTGATAAAAACATTTATTACTTTCACATCACCGCTGGAGCTTTTATAACCAGTACGATATGACCTTAGTCGGCTTCCCCCCCCCTCCCCCTTTCCTTTTACCTCCTCTTTCTCCTTCCTCCTCTCTCCACGTCCCTCTTCCGTTTTCTCCTTCTTCCCCCCCCCTCCCGTTTCCTCCTTCACTCCCCTTTCCATCCCCTCATCTTCTTCTTTCATTATTGTTTCCTCCTTCCATTTCTTTTCCTCATTCCTGTTTTCTTTTCCTCTTTCTCAGTCTTTTCCCCTACCCTCATCTCCACCTCTCCAATTTCTCTCTCTCTCTCTCTCTCTCTCTCTCTCTCTCTCTCTCTCTCTCTCTCTCTCTCATAGCATTCCTACCTTCCTTCCTTGTCAGCTTTCAACAATTTTTCGTCATACTCTCCTTTGCTCTCCATCCCTTCCCTTTTAATATTCCTTCTCTCCCTCTTCCTCTCTCCCTCGCCCTTTCTCCCACCTTCTCCCTCTCTCCCTCCTTCATCTCCAGTTAACCTTTCATACCTTCCTCCTGCTTTCATTTTATTTCATTTTCTTCTCCCTTTCCTTCAACTCCCTTTTCGCTTCTCTTTCTGGTGTGTTTTCGTTTCATAAAGTTATTCCTGATACTCATTTTTCATTTCCTTTCGCATTGCCTTATTTCCAGTTTTCTCTTCATGATTTTCCTTTTTTATTTGCTTCTAATATACTCCTCTCTCATCTCTCTTCAGGGTATGCTCCGTTTATTGCGTTTTTCATTTTTTTGTTTAAGTTCTTTTCTGTTTTATTTGACCATATTTTCCCGTTTTTTCCTCCTGTCTCCAGACGATTTATTTTTCTAGGAGAGCTTTCGACCTGGGCCTGTACTCTCGTCGGTTAAGGAAGCTCCCTAACACCTCTTCCATAGCGATTTATTTTTGGATATGGCTGGGTAAGACTTTTTTAGTAAGTTATTTATGCAGAGTTTGGCGATATTGGAAGGATTTATGTAACACAGAAGACAGTAAGGTGTAATAAAATAAATCGCTTAGGGAAAGAGACTACGGGCCTCGAAAGTACTAGGTATACAGTTTCCTTCTTTAGCCTCTTCAGTACTAGGCTACTGTCGTACGATATGGCAGCAAAAATTATATAGCAAAAGGCATATAAGGATTTTAAGTGTTATATATCTCTCTCTCCTCTTTTCGTGAACATCTTACTTGGAAATAACTGCTGTCAGTTTATCTTCCTTTCCCAGCGCCATAAATTGTCCAGATGAAGGAAATTTTACCCTGATGAAGAAAATTATACCTGAGTGGAAGAAATTATAGCTGAATAGAAGGAATTAAACCCAAATATGAGAAATTATACGCAGCTAAAATATACTCACATGTAGGAAATTGCCCATAAATACAAGAAATTATACATTATGCAAAATAGTACGTCTAAATGCAAATTATGCCGAAACATGAGAAAATATACCCAAGTTTAAGTTATTCCCAAGTGTAGCAAAATTATAGACAAATTTCATACCAATTGGAGGGAATTTTAACCAAATGTAAGAAAATATAGCAAAGGGTGAAATTATACTGCGAGGAAAATATACCCAGATGTATGAGATTATGCTCTGATAAATAATATACTCACTGGTATTCACATAAAAGAAAATACAGCGAAATGTAAATAATTTTGTTCAACATGCAATAAACCATTCTCCATTTTCCGGGTTGTAATTTCTTCCAAGCATTATTTGTCAATTTCCTCTAGCCCTCTTCTCGCTCCTTTTTCAATTTTCACTTTTATATTCTTCTTTTTTTTTTCGTTCTTTCCGCAGTTCAGTCTTATTTTTCAATATTTTCTTTTTACTTGTTTTTATCTGGTATTCAGTTTTCCTTCATTTCATTCTATCGCATTCTCAGATTCTTTTCCATAATCCTCTTTTCCTTATTCCTCTTTTTCCTTCGTTACTATTAAGATTTAACCTCATCCTTAACCCTTTTCTTCAATATCACATTTTCTGTCATTTAACCTTATCCTGTGCCTTCGAATTCTCGTTTTTATCGTTTTCCTTTAGGCACTTCCCCTCCTAGTTTTCATAATCTTTTTCTAATGCCTTCATCTTTTCCCTTTATTTTCACTTTTCGTTTCCATGATCCACTTTTTTAAATATATAATGCATTCTTTCAAATATAATAGTTCTTGCACAGGGATGCTTGCTCATTTTTTTTTTCTCCTTTTCCTATCGTTTGAGTCTCGCTCTTTTTTATCACCTCACTTTTCCTCTTCCTCATGTTTTCAGAATTTTTAGCTTATCTTTCCCTAATTTAAGAAGTGTAATATCCACTCTCACGTTTAATACAATCATGCTTTAAAATATTCCATCATTCATATGCACCAGTCTCTCTCTCTTTCATTTTTTCATATATTCCATTTTCCTTCTCTCCCTTTCCGTATTTCTCTATATCAGTCTCATCACTCACATTCTTTTTCAATATCATTTCTTCCGCTATTCATTTTTCTCTCCATTTTTTATATCAGATTTTTAGATTTCCGTTCCGTAACATACTGCCTCTCTCTCTCTCTCTCTCTCTCTCTCTCTCTCTCTCTCTCTCTCTCTCTCTCTCTCTCTCTCTCTCTCACACACACACCACACACACACACACACACACACACACACACACACACACACACACACACACACACACACACACACACACACACACACACACACACACACACACACACACACACACACCAGCATCAAGTAATAGGCCCCAGTCATAGCAGTCCCCCGGCCGCCAGCAGTGAATGAATCTCAAGTCACAGTCCCCAGAAGCAAGTCCCCATTTATGGTCCCCAGTAGTCAGAGTCCCTAACGAGTCCCCGACAGTGAGTCCCCAGCAGTGAGTCCCCATCAAGGAGTCCCCAGCAGTGAGTCCCCATCAAGGAGTCCCCAGCAGCGAATCCCCATCAAGGAGTCCCCAGCAGTGAGTCCCCATCAAGGAGTCCCCAGCAGTGAGTCCCCATCAAGGAGTCCCCAGCAGCGAGTCCCCATCAAGGAGTCCCCAGCAGTGAGTTCCCATCAAGGAGTCCCCAGCAGTGAGTCCCCATCAAGGAGCCCCCATCAAGAAGTTCCCAGCAGAGTCCCTATCAAGGAGTCCCCATCATGGAGTCCCCAGCAGTGAGTACCCAGCAACGTGTATTAAGGCGGAACCCAGCGACCTCCAGCACGTCATGTTCCTCCTCTCAGCAGGAGTCTCCAAGGGTCGAGTTGGCGTCACATGAGTTTTATTTTTTTCCTCCATCATCCTTTTTGAGCTCAAAGCCTTTCCTGTTAGCTGCGGGCGCTCCAGTTAATAGTTTTCTCATGTAATTGCATTTTTGAGAGTGTGAAGTGGATGGGAAGGTTGGCAATAAGGAGAGGAGGGCCAGGGGGTAAGGGGAAGTGAGTATGATGGCGTGGGTTGAGGTGTTTTATTATTTTTAAAGTATTAGTGTTTTTGAGGAGTGGGAGATGAAAGGATGAATGAAAGTGAATCGTCATGCAGGTGGTGTGTTAGGTAAGGGGAATGGCTGGACGGATGACGTGGAATGATATGGTAAGGATAGGGTGTGTAGGACGATTAGAGAGAGAGAGAGAGAGTACGATGGCAACATGGAGAAAAGTGGAAAAATAATTCGTTTTATAAGTTATTATTATTATTATTATTTTATTATTATTTTTATTATTATTATTTTTATTTATTATTATTATTATTATTATTATTGTTATTATTATTATTAAAAAGGTACTGATGGTAATAAGGACACAGCAGGGCGGATAAATACAGTGACGTATGGTGGGAAATTAGACGATTTATTTTCCAGTGATATGTTTTTAACCAACGCGATAGACGGCTGAAAGGGGATGTTGTTGATGACAGTGGGAGAGCGCTAGGAAAGGTACAGATAGTGGGAGATAAGGATAGGGTAGGGGTGGACGAATATTATCCCGTTGGTGGGGAGGCTGGGTAGGCGATGTATTTTTACCTGATATGTTTTTGAGCCCAGGTGATGATAGGGGTGTGTTTAAATAGCACTGGGGCAGAAAAAGGAGGAGTGGTTGGAAGAATTAATTACATAGATAGACTGATGTAACATTATGACTGATGTGGATTGAGGACTAGATTGATTATACGTTTTAAATTATGCATTTAGACATGTAGGTGAAAGGGACCATTTTTGATAAGAGTGATACAGAAAAGGAAGACTGGCTGGAAGGATGACTGATGTGATGAGGATATGGAATATGTGGAAGGAGTATAGACTTTGATTACGTTCGTTCGTTGGGAGGCTGGGTAAATTATATGATGTAAAGAGTTATAAATTTAGAAATGAAAGGATGAAAGGGCCCTGATGGCGATGGAAATGGGGAGAATGAAAAGGATTAGAAAAAAGACTGATAGTGATGAGAAAAACAGGGTAGGGTGGATGAATGGTTTGTTGTACCCTGGACACTGGGCAAGTAATGTATTTTTGACGTCTCTGCATATCTGTCTGTCTCCCTGCCTGTATCTATCTATCTGTCTGTCTGTCTCTGTCTATCTATATATCTGTCTCTCTCTATCTATATCTGTCTATCTGTTTATAATACTGTATCATGTTGAGCTGAAACATGGTGTTATTGACAATAGGTAAATGAAGAAGGGTAGGAAGGAGAGAGAAGGTGAGTGCAGGTGAGGCACAGAAACATGAAGAGAGAAAATATGGCAGAGAAAAGAAAATCAAAAGGAAAATGTAGAGAGAAGAGTGAAACCATCGAAAACAGAATCTAGTACTTGTGAAATAAAATAGGTTTGTGTGGGAAAGATACTGAGATGACTGCAGTGTGTAAGGAAGAGAAAGAGGAAGATAAGGAGAAATTTGATAAAGATTCAGGAAATGCAGATCGGGGAGAGGGGAAGAAGGGAGTAACTGAAGACGAGGAAGAGGAGAAGGAGGGAAATACGTAAACGAGAGAGACAGGGAGAGAAATAAAGGGTGAATCGACCTTGAGAGTGAGTTGAAATTGAGACCTGGAACGATAAAGATGTTGAAAAAAATGAAGTGAGGGACGGGATTGGAAAAAAGAAAAAGTCCTGAGAATCACTTTAAATTTCGTTCGCGTGTGAGAAATTTGGTGTCTAAATCGGTTCGTACAGGGACAAGGTACAATCGCCTCCACTTATTAGTACCACAGGGACCTTTATTCTTTTCGGTTAAGGAAGCTCCCTAACAAATCTTCCTTCGCGATTTGTTTTTAGGTGTTGCACGTTATGTATGTAAAGTGAGGCAGTATTGGAAGAATTTTCATAACACAGAAGAGGACAATAAGCTGTAATTAGCAAAATTAATCGCGTAGGAAAAGGTGTTAGGGGGCTTCCTTACCTGACGATAATACTGGTAAGGGTCTGATGTGTTTGGGGTATTTGACACACACACACACACACACACACACACACACACACACACACACACACACACACACACACACACACACACACACACACACACACACACACACACACACACACACACACACACTACTCCTTCTAAGTGCAGGCAATTGTACTAAAGAATTAACAACGACAATCGAAAAATCCTCGTGAAAATCCTCATAATGAAACGGCCATGGATTTTTTACCAGTTCAATCCTGTAGGGTGGGAACAACAAAGGATTTACGGGCAATATCACAAATGCTGTACGCGTAAAAATATTGTAAATGCAGGGATTACCTTTTTACCATACAAATCCGTGTAGAGACAGAAAACATGTGGATTTACAAGCAGTATCATACAAGTAAACACACGTAAAAATCGGTGTTTTGATAATGCCTTTTAGAATTCACTGCCAGTCTGATATACTTACTTGTGAAGATATTTTAATGAAACGCCAAAAAATCAATAATAATAATAAGAAGAAGAAGAAGAATTATGTGAGTGAGGTGGAGGGGGGGAGAGGGAGGGGGAGGCCGAGGATGAGACGGAAGCATGGGGTGGAGAGGTATATGAGAGAGGGGGATGTGAGTTGGGAGCGGGGCAGTGAAATGGCGGGGGACAGGGCGACGTGGAGGCGATTTGTTTGTGGCCACCCCGTACGGGATTAAGGCGTTTGGCAATAGTTAGATAGATAGAATAATAATAATACTGTAGTAACAGTAATAATAATAAAACCACCCTAACCCATACAAAGACAGACCTCCGATAGATATACAACCAATATCCTAAACATGTAAAATCCGGGATTGTGACGAAGCTCCCCAGGATTTAACGCCAATCTAATCAGCCTCTGTGTAAAACTCTAAGGAGGGAGGACGCCAGGCGATTTACGGCCGTGTTTGCGTATTCGCCAAAAAATGGATATCGTGATGGCGGATCCCTGACGTGAGGCCGCTTATCCCATGTTTCCTGATTCGGTAAAAATTAATATTGAGGAGAGAATTTTGGGGCGATTAATATGAAGCATTATGTAAAGTCTGGCCTTCCTTGGTTCTGGAGAGGGGCGCCTTCATGTGGTTGCACTGATAGGACTAGTTGGCGGCGCTACCTGGATATACAGACGTCTCCCAGTACACTCCCTGTCACCGGAAAGGATGGTGGTGGACTGTAGGAGAAAGACACTTCAGCCTGCAGTTCATTGGGTTCATGATTAGGTTAGCCTAGGGCCCCACCACCACCACCACCACCACCACCACCACATCAACAACAATAACAACGACAAGAACTTCTTTGGTGAGAATAAAAGGTTTGGATGATGATAATGATGGTGATAATGAAGATGGAAAATGATGATTACAATAATGATGATGATGATGGATATAGATTCACCTTGACGAAAATAAGGTATTATGGGAAGAATTATGCCGGCTAATTATCACATGCACCAGAGAGAGAGAGAGAGAGAGAGAGAGAGAGAGAGAGAGAGAGAGAGAGAAAGAAAGAGGGAGAGAGAGCCGCTCCTTGAAATTCTCCCCCTCCTCTTTCTAAAAAATAATCATAATCCCTTCGCTCTGTTGACCTTCCTTATATTCTGTTCTTCCTGCCTGATGACGATTTTATTCAGCTGAGGAGCAACATCTGAATAAAATCGTCTGGTGGTAGCAAGGATTTAATATACAGGTGCCAAAAAGACACGATGCGGGAGCTTCAGGGCCCTTCACTTACTGCCCTTGGTGTGGTGTGGTGTGGTGTTAGAGGGTGGTATTTTGTGTGGTGTGATGTGAGAGGGTGGTGTTTTGTGTGGTGTGGAAGGGTGGAATTTTGTGTGGTGTGGTGTGAGAGGGTGGTATTTTCTGTGGTGTTATGTGAGAGGGTGGTGTTTTGTGGTGTGGTTTGACAGGGTGGTATGGCTTCACTTAAGTCACTAACGTCTATGGGAGTGAAGCACTTGTCCGAAAATCGCTAGTGAGAAGCAGACTTACAGAGCCGCCCCTGAAAATTCCCCGGCATCAAAAAGGGTAAATAAATTAGGGAGTAAATAACCAGAATAAAATAAATAATAAATAATAAGGCCAACCGACAGGCTAGAGGGCATAAAACACTGCGGCTCTTTAACACGCGGGAATTTGACGTCACCTGTGATTAATAGGACGGGGGATTTAGGCCCGCGAAACTCTGCGGGATTTACTACCCACCTTTAATTACCTGCCACCTCAACCACACGTTATTAGAGCCTCCTAAGACCACGATGCCTTTCACGGTGGAAAAGTGTGGGGGAGAGGTTGGGTTGGGGGTGGGGTGTGTGTGTGTGTGTGTGTGGTGGGAGGCTGTGAATGTGTGTGAGGGGTGGGGGTTGTGTGTGTGTGTGTGTGTGTGTGTGTGTGTGTGTGTGTGTGTGTGTGTGTGTGTGTGTGTGAGAGAGAGAGAGAGAGAGAGAGAGAGAGAGAGAGCGCAAAAAACTGGTGAGGAAGAAAGAAATGAAAAACTGGGAGAAGCGAGGGAGGTGAAGGAGGAGCGAAAAAGAAAAACAAAGTAAAAGGGATGAACGAAAAGAACGGCCGAAGGAAATAAATAGAAAAGAAAAAGAATTGAAGAGGAGGAAGCAAGAGGCGAGAGGAATGCAGCAAGAAACAGAAGAGGAGGAAATTTAACCTTGGGAAGTGGAAAGAATGAAAGAGAAGCAAAATTGAAGAGAGGTGAAGAAGCGAAGGGAGTACAATAAGAAATAGACCAAGGAGAGAGAGAGAGAGAGAGAGATCCGTGGGAGTGAGAAGGAATGAGAGACGGAGAAGGATGAAGGACGAGATGTGAGAGAGAGAGAGATTAGAGACAGAATGAAGGGAAGTGAATTAGGAAAAGAAAAAAAGAAAAACACAAGGAGAAAGGAAGAGACAGAAGAATGAGGGTGACAGAGAGTGATAAAGAAAGAGGAGAGATCTAAGTGAAACAGAAGGAGAACGTCAGAAATAATGATAGATAGATAGATAGAGAGAGAGAGAGAGAGAGAGAGAGAGAGAGAGAGAGGACGGTCGAGGTATGAGAAAAAGAGAGATCAGAAATTAGTATAATTGCACGGCAGAGAAAATAGAACAAGAAGAAAGGAAGAGAGAAAGAATGAGAGAGACTGTGATGAAGGACGAGATGTGAGAGAAAAGAGAGACTTTTAGTGGAGGACTCGACATGGGAGAAAGAAGGAGAGTCAGAGACGTGAAAGCTTCTACGATGAGAGAGAGAGAGAGAGAGAGAGAGAGAGAGAGAGAGAGAGAGAGAGAGAGAGAGCGATTAACAAGGGACATAAAACCTTTTGCACCAGGAAGTAAAGAGAGAGAAAGAGAGGGAGAGAGAGAGATTAACAAGGGACATATAACCTTTTACACCAGGAAGTAAATAGACAAAGAGAGAGAGAGAGAGAGAGAGATTAACAAGAGACATAAATGCTTTTGCACCAGGAAGTAAATAGACAAAAAGGGAGAGAGAGAGAGAGAGAGAGAGAGAGAGAGAGAGAGAGAGAGATTAACAAGAAACATTAAAGCTTTTGCACCAAGAAGTAAACAGACAAAAAGGGAGAAAGAGGGAGAGAGGGTAAGAGGAAAGTGTAAAGAAATATCAGGAAAATGGAGGAGGAGAGCAGGAAGAGGAAAAGGAAGAGGAAGAGGAGGAGGAGAGAGGAGGAGGAGAAGGAGGAGGAGGAGGAGGTACGGAGTGGAAGAGAGAGGAGGAGGATGGAGAAGAGACGATTATGAAAATAGTAAAGGTAAAACAGTTTCTAAAAAAAAGTTTGGAAAGACGAAGGGAATGGAAGACAAATAATAAAAAAATGAAGATGGGAGAAATATATGTATTAAAAAGGCACGAAATATATATGAATAGAAAGGCAGATGAATAAATACAAATGAGAATAACTACAAAACAAAAAGACGCAAAGGAAAAAAATAGGGGAAGTGCAGAAAAATGCCCCCCCTCAAAGAAAAAAAAAAAAGGAAATGAGACGATGGAATATAAGAAAAAAGGAGATGAGGAGAAATACAGGAAGTAATGAAGAGGAGAGGATATGAAAGAGGAAAAAATGAGGGAGGAGGAAACACAACTAAAGATACATGAAAGAAGAAAAGAGGGAAGGGAAGAAGAGACTAGAGGGGAAAGGACAAAGCTGAATACAGGCTATATAGGAGAGAAGAGAGAGGAGAGGGGAGTGAACAAAAGAAGTGTGACTAAAAACAGAGATAAAAGAAGAACAGACTTTGTGTGAGATAACTGATTAGGTGGAGATGGGAAGAGAAATGGAAAGAGGAGAAGAGAGAACAAGAGGAGAAAGTAGGAAACGAACTTGAAGAGTAGAGCCAAGTGATAATAACAGCAAGGAATAATATAGGACACGAGAAGCTATAGAGAGAAGATGGGAAGCGAGATAAAGAGAAGAAAGAAGTAAAGAAGAACAGAAGACAGAGAGGAGGAAGAGGTGCAGATATGTGGAAGGGGCAGGAAAAGAAAAAGGAACAGAGGAGGAGAAACTAGGAAATAAAAGTGAAATCGAAGAGAGAGAGAGAGAGAGAGAGAGAGAAAGAAAGGAAGAGGATCAGAGAGAGGAAAAGAGAAGGAGAAGAAACAGGAAAAGAGGAGGAGAAGAAACAGGAAAAGAGGAGAAGAGAGAGGAAAAGAGGAGGAGAAGAAACAGGAAAAGGGGAGGAGAAGGGAGAGGAAGAGAGGAGAAGAAAGCTGGATATAAAACCGAAGCCTGAAGGAGAGCCAAATAAACTGGTGAAGCACTCTGAAGCCGCCTGAATTTTACAGTGAAGCACGGGGGCGCATCTTCATCTCTTGCCAGGAAGTAAATTGAAAGCAAATCATGTTGACTTAATCTCGAATTCATGTTTCCTCTTGGGTTTTTCTGGTGTTTGTGTGTGTGTGTGTGTGTGTGTGTGTGTGTGTGTGTGTGTGTGTGTTTAATTCATGTTTCCTCGATTTTTCTTTGGTGTGTGTGTGTGTGTGTGTGTGTATGTGTGTGTGTGTGTGTGTAGTTTTGATTTAACGTGACTGTGCTTCCTGCCAAGATTTTATTCAACAGTGTTTATGCCTTTTGTTTGCATCGAAAGCTTTGTGTACAAGGATAATATATTGTGTCGATGCTGTAAACAACTTACTCAATAATTACTTTACACCACCTCGATCCCTTGCCAAAAAATGTGAGATATGGTTGAGCTACCCTCCATTATTCAGCCCTTTTTCACGCTAGTAAATCGTAGGTCTAGACGCGCAAAAATGTCATGTAATCTGTGCTATTAAGTACCCCCTATACCAACTAGAATAGGGAGGAGTAGAGAGCGAGACCAAGAACGAAATAGTAGTAGTACTAGTAGTAGTAGTAGTAGTAGCTGCAACCCCAGGCTCATCCAGACGTGGACCCGAGGAGTGCAGGCTAAAGTTTCTCCTCCTGCAGTCCACCATCCTTCTTTCAGGCGGGTAGGGAGGGAGTTGAGGTGCGTTTGTATAGCCGGGCACTGGAGCCGATCGGTTATATCAGTGCCACCACGTGAAGGCGTCCAACTTCAGAACGAGGTATACAGTAGAGAGATGTGGTGAAAGAGCAAGTAAGGGAGGGTGGTGCGTCGGGAAAAGGTATGTCGTTATTGAGTAGGCAAAGAAACACCTATATGTTAAACTGTCGAGGTCGCCCTTCATAGGATGCTGTGACAAGGAATAGACAGATAGATAGACAGGATGATAGATTTATAAAGAGAAAGATATAACTGCAGAAGGAGAACCGCATTTTCCAAAACTAATGCTTTCCATGCACTTCTGAGTTAGGACAGAAACGCCTGATGTCCTTTTGTATACAGACATACATACAGACAGACAGACAGAAAGACCAAGAGCCAGACAGATAGATAGATAGATGGATAAATAGATGGATAGATAGATAGATAGGTAGATCGATAGGCAGATAAGTGATGAACAGCATTATACGAAACACATTTGCATTCTTCGTTGCTGCCATTGCTAGAGCCACGATTGCATCTGCCTAATTTCGTTCCCTGGGCGATAATTGTTGGTTACCATGTCAACAGATTTCCGCAGACCTTGAGACCAACTTAAATCTCGTGCATAAACTCGGGCTGGAACCCACAGTGATTTTGATGACGGTCGGGGATTTCAGTAACTCCACCGCCGTGAGGGCGTCTTCCCGTATAGTCAGTTCTTGCTGCCATGAGACTGCATTATTTAGGTTAGAAGAGACTACTATACTCTCTTAACTCTAGCTTGGCCTGAAATTGCCAGTAGCGACTTGTAGCAATAGGTTAACATTGTAAAATGATGCTGGTTTCAGATTACAGAGCCCAGTGTGCCCTTTCTAATCTTACTTGGCCTTAATTTGCTATCTCTCCACCTTGAATACTATGTTGCAGCAAGAGATTAACACTGGAGTATGATACAGTCACGAAAAATGCTGTGGGAAGTTTGTAGGGCTGTGGTAATCTCTCTCTCTCTCTCTCTCTCTCTCTCTCTCTCTCTCTCTCTCTCTCTCACTGAACAGCGTCATATAAGCTGTAAACGGACAAAAATCTGGGCCAAGTTAAGGTGAAAGGAATATAGTCGTGACTGAATTAATGAAGGCGCTACCAACCTCTCCTGTTCATAAAGAGTACAGAAAGATTAATAAAACTGTAGAGTAAACAGGAGTGAAGTAAGATCGACATCGGATTAGCCAAGATTTTGTTTGTGTGTGTGTGTGTGTGTGTGTGTGTGTGTGTGTGTGTGTGTGTGTTTGCAGCAACTATATATGTACTGTATGTTGTCTTATGTCAGTGTTTATCTTGTAGTGAAAGAACGTTCGAAAAAACAACACTGTGCTCATACAAATACAGATCTGAGTGACTTAACAAAGCACACACACACACACACACACACACACACACACACACACACACACACACACACACACACACACACACACACACACACACACACACACACACACACACACACACACACACACACCACTGTGCTCATTCAAATACAGATCTGAGTGACTATTAGCAAAGCAAACACACACACACACACACACACACACACACACACACACACACACACACACACACGGTATTCTACATTATACACGGTTCTACATCACTTCAAATTATACACAATAGACGCGATCGATGCAGGTCATTAGCTAAAATTACATTCAGCTTGGACCCTCCCCGTATCTGCCCCACATCTAAACACCTGCTGGGCGACCCCTCCCCTTGCAAACACACACACACACACACACACACACACACACACACACACACACACACAGGGGGAGAGAGAGAGAGAGAGAGAATGCTTTCCTTAGGGCTGTTTGGGCGTGTTTACCCCCAGAACAAAACAATCTCAACTTTAATCAACTCTGGAAAATATGAAGCCTTAAGTACTGAACCTGAGAGGCTCGTGTTCTGCATAATATCAGCACAGAGTCCGAGCTTAATTTTTTTGCGTGTAATTTCTGGCGTGAAAAGAGGAGGCAGGTGAGGATCAGGAACAGGATGTAGAAATTAATGCTGAAATTGTCGACGTTGGCGTTGGTCTTTATTTTGTGATGTCAGCGTTTTTAAAATAATTTTTAAAAATAAGAGAGGAAGGTGTGAAGGACGTTATTGATGTTTTAGGTGTTGTAATTTGCAGCTTATTTTACGTAGCTCATTGGCAGAAAAAGATAATACTGCTGCTGCACGTCCTTTCCACAACACTTCTCTTTGACTGGCATCATGTTTTAGTGTTACTCTATTATTACAGCTCAGTATTCAAGATGGAAAGACAGAAATTTTAGGTTAAGTTGTAGTAAAAATAGTATAGTACAGCAATTAACAGTAATTGTATTTCCTTAATGATGATCTGATTTTTACATACACACTTGCTATTATCTCCTCCAGTGGATGGAATGTGTTATATATATATATATATATATATATATATATATATATATATATATATATATATATATATATATATATATATATATATACACTCCCTCCAGTTGAGTGGCACCTAGAGGCAGAAATTGCCAGGCTCATTCGCAACATAAACTTTCTTTAAAGGCAAGGTCGTAGCATCCATATCTAGGCCGTGCTGATCACTGGTTTATCGGTGTCATTTCACTTCATGCCTGTTTTAGGTCATCGATAGCGAATTGGCCTCCAAAAACCACTTCATTCCAGTTTGCAGTCTTTTAGCATGTCTCTCACCCTCCTGGACGCTAAGACCTCTATGCAGACTGTCATACCATCCTTCCAGCCTCCTCTTGGCATCCTCCACGACCATACCTCACTCCCTCCATTCCGTTCTCTACATCCTCTTTACCAGTCTCTCAGTTTCTGGAGAGAGAAGCCATCATGTGGTGGCACCGATATAATCAGGCGGATGAAATGGCTGGTTGTGGAAACGTCCTTCAGCTACTTTCTTCTTCCCCAAAAGTAGGACTGTGAACTGTGGTACAAGCAGAAGGATATTTTTAGCCAGCAGTCCACAGGGTTCACGTTTCAGATGATCCTGAGACAAGAACAACAACAACAACAGCTGCATCATCATCATCATCATCATCATCGTCATCATCATCATCATCCATTTTTTCTATATGGGTCTACCATTTCAACCCACTATCTTACCATGTTATATTCTTTCTTACCATGTTATAATATCTCACTGTCAAACCATGTCGCCCCCATTTATTGGGGGCTAGCATTTGGGACAATATTATCCCATATGACAGTGTCGGTGGGTGATATAATGTAGGGACTCTTGGTCACACACACACACACACACACACACACACACACACACACACACACACACACACACACACACACACACACACACACACACACACACACACACACACACACACACACACACACACACACACACACACACACACACACACACACACACACACACACACACACACACACACACACACACACACACACACACACACACACACACACACACACACACACACACACACACACACACACACACACACACACACACACACACACACACACACACACACACACACACACACACACACACACACACACACACACACACACACACACACACACACACACACACACACACACACACACACACACACACACACACACACACACACACACACACACACACACACACACACACACACACACACACACACACACACCACCGAACTCAGGCCTCACGACACTGAGTAAAGAGAGTCATCAATATAACATACGGCCTCGCCCCTCAAGAACCCCACCCCAGTGACAACGACGAGGGAGGCAAAGGCAAGTGAGTTATTGGCCAGGGCAGTAGTGGCTCTTGGAACTTCAGAAAAAACATCGTACAATGCTTGAGCGAACGCCTGTGACACGATGAACGATAAGTAGGTAGCTATAGTGGGAGATTTCATTGGGTTTCGTGGTGCTTGGAGTTTCGTGTACAATTGACTGGATTTCATGGTTGAGAGGGTGATGGCTGGTGTAACATTGGTAGTAATGGCATAGTCTGTATTAAGGAATTGGCGCGTCCGAGGTTTGTTAGAACTTAATATGTCTGGTTCGGGTCTTGATTTGACGATGTTTTGCCAGAAAAATAGGCAGTTTCTCAAGCTTTACAGTCGGCGAAGAGAATTTATCTGGGTCGTGAGAAGACAGATATTTAGGAGTTCTCTGTGCAAGCTTTCTTGTTCTTTTACTAGCTGGAGAACTTTCCAGCTTAAGCCATTGTAACGCTTATATCGATGGACCTATTGCTCTTATCTTGGCAGAGCGTATTCCCCCTTCCCCGTCCCCTACCTTGCCCCTCCACCGATCAACTTTTCCGCCCATTCTCCACCTATCCACCGAATTTTCTCTCCATCATCCCCACACCTGCATTACTGTAGGAGTTACTGAAGGTTACATCTAATCACACGTTTGAAAAAAACTCCCAAACTCTCTCAAGATTCCACACCCATTATAACAATGTGCTTGAGAGTTGCTTCCTTCACTTCCGCTGTTGAGTAGAGTTTCTTAAGCAGATTTATGGACTTAAGATGTTTTTATTTTGCCCTTTCTTTCCGACGACGCATGTTAATTCAGTTCTTGCTACCTTCAGACGATTTTACACATGAAGTATATGTAGTTGTGAATGGAGTTAATTTAGGCCGTGTCTAGCATGTATAATTTCAAAAAGTCTCTTTGAAGTTGAATAAAAGTCTGAAAATAGCAAGAACAGATTGAGCAGAACAGACTTTTTTCGTGTTTTATTCTTGCTGCCTCCATGGGATTTTATGCAGCTTAGGAGAGAGCTTTCAAATATGGAAGGAGGGGATCTTCGATAGACTTTTCACATTCTCCGTCACCTCAAAAGCATTCCCTTAAAGTGAACGAAATCGTCTGGACGCAGCAAGAATAATCCATCTGAATACGTCATCTGATTCAAGGAGTTGTATTCGGTTTGTTTTCATCTGACGGAACTGGGCGTCTCTCATAACTTTAATACTAAGTCGTGGTTATATGATATTCGATGAGCTTTATTCCATTTTAAAGCAAATAGGTTATATAATCGAATAGCAGTCTCGGTACCACTCTGTGATTTATAACAACTCCTATCACCACTTTGGCAACAAGGTATTGACTACTGCCTTAAACTATGACGCACTTTGGTGTCGGCAGTTTTTCTTATATTCCCGACACTCCTTTCTTCCTGATCCGCGCTGATGGTCAAGGTCGCTGCTGCTCAATCGATATACGATATTGGCTTTCCTTTCTGTGCCAGAGTGCTTATGTGTTCGCTGAAGCCTTATGAGATCGGTAATTGAGTATCCCCATTAAGCTCTTGGGAGGATTTCAACACAGCAGAGAAGCCCTCCCCCTTCCAGTCCTGTCTTGTTAATTGCCGGTGTTGGCGATGTGGCAGCCAACTCGAGCATAATTGATCTGGAGCTTTGACCAGCAAACTAGGTCTTGTGATCTGATTCCCATTCGTAACTTATTTCACTTTTGGTCTAACAAATTTTAGGCCTTACATTCAGCTGTTGTTAATCCCAGGTCGTAATTGATTCGAACATAAGTGATCCGGAGCTTTGACTCAAACTAGCGCTTGTGATCAGTTACCCACTTGTAGCCAATCTCACTGCTGCTCGATGGTAACTATCTCCCCGTCTGCGATCCGATTGTTGTTACTTCCGAGTCGTATCTAACATTGATTTGGTAGCAAACTCGAACATATGTGATCTGGAGCTTCGAACAGCAACCGAGCTCTTGTGATCAGTCTCCTGTGTCCCTCCTGGAAAAAAAACAACGCAGGGTTACGATAAAGGAAAATAAACCTAAGTTATATTATTAATCTCTGTATGTTTTACCGTTTATCTCCTTTCATGTCTTCTTCCTGCAGATATAAACTCCCGGTTATGATGGAAATCGAGGAAATTATTGTATTTTTCATCCCTTGTGTCTTGTACTTCCAGGATAGATAAATTTTTGGTTACATTAGGAAAAATTAGGAATAATGTCGTGGCTCTCTCTCTCTCTCTCTCTCTCTCTCTCTCTCATTATAAAGCTTATTCCACGTCATACTTTCCTTGCTGAAAAAATGCGTGGTTGCATGTATTAAGAAAAATTATTATGCTGTAAATTCCATAGTTATACCTATGAAAAGGTCTTCAAGGATACGAAAGGAAAATCGAAGAAAATGATGAAAACGTTTGTTGCGTATCTAATATTGTGGTCACCTACGCTGTACACATGTTCAATCTCGTTGTAGTAGTAGTGTTGGTAATAGCAGTAGCATTAGTAGCAATAGTAATAGTAGTAGTAGAAATGGTTGCTTATATTCTTCCTGCAAAAGTAAGACATTATTAGAGGAAAATTATCGTGTAAGGAATGTTACAGTCGTGTGTGTCCGTCCATGTCTCGTGTCTTTCCTGCAAAAACTATGTCCTGGATACGTGAGGAAAACCGAGGAAAATTATCGAATGAGTTGTATTATGTATCTCATTTCCTTGTCACCTGAATTCTGCTTTGATTCAGGTCCTGATACTCGAGGCCTACCTGTGCCCAGTCACCCGTGAGTAATTGGTCCCGCTCGTGAATTGAAGCGCTTGGGGATGGATTAGTAGGTGCGATCATGCCTGGGGGAAGGGGATGGCTGACGGAGGGGGGGACATGGGAGGAGGGGGGATGACGGAGGGTGGTGGAGAGGCAATGGAGGTAGACGGGGGGGGGGTAAAGTGTCGGGGGTAGAGTGGGGAGGGTTGGGGGGTCATTGGAGAGTGGGATGCGAGGTCGAATGAATTGCATGACGTTAATGACAGTGCCAGGCAGGTCATTGGCAATTCGTGTCTGCTTCAGAGAATTCCCAATCGACTTAAAACGGGGTTATGGCCATGGAGGGGTTATTTTGCAGAGCGGTATGTCGATTGGCCAGCTGGGGGTCGGTAGGTTTCGAGTGATAGCAATGTATTTTCCCGGGTATTAGATCATCTGTTAACCCTCTCATGGTTGGGAAAGGTGTAGTGGTCTGTTCCAGCCGTCATTTATTTATTTATTTATTTATTTAAAGTTCAGAGTGAATACAGGAGCCCAGAAGTGTTGATTGCAGTGTCAAGCAACCCTGGATCCTGTGCATTGAGACTGTCCCCACCTGATTCTCTGACTCATTCATTTCTGCAGAGTAATATTTTGGATCCTGTGCACTTAGGTTGGTCCCACCCCATTTGCTTACTTACCCATTTCTGTTTACTACTATTTATTCTGGAGCTTGTGCACTTGCTGTTCTCATCCCATTTCTGTTTACCCATTTCTGTTTACTGTTTCTTATTCTGTAGCTTGTACACTTAGGCTATTCCCACCCCATTCACTGTTTTATCCATTTCTCTCTACTAATATTTATTCTCTTGCTTGTGCACTTAGGCTATTCCTGGTTCCCTCACTCACTCATTTCTATTTATATCCGTCGTCCGTAATCCAAGTGTGGTGTAGTGGCAGCGTAAGGGGGTGTAGTTCAGGCCACTGCAATGACCAGCTCCCCTTTAGCTAATCCCCATGGGTCCGCCTGGAGTGTATGTCAGCCTCTCCCCACCCCAAGCAGCCAGGAACATCATGGCATGGAAAAATAGAGATATATCCTCAGAATTTCCCATACTGCATCAGGCTGTGTATTGCATAACGTGGGAAGGTTATCGTGATTCTCAGCAACCGTACAAAAAGGACAATACGTGCAGCAGATTCACAGAAGAACACTGTATTGATAAACTTACCTTTTTGTTACGGAAGGGAAAAGCCTTCCACGTCTCCAACAATATTTTGAGCTATTAACGTGATTTAAAGCGCCTTCCTTTCATTGGAAATAGCCAACTTGCATGTGATATGGATTATTTAAAATATGATAGAATTTTTAAGTATAACGATAAAATGAATTACGTGATGCATGATGTGGCCGACAAGTTCAGCGAAGAAAAAATTAAAGAACACGATGCAGTATCATTTGATCCCTGTGGCTGAGTGGCTGATGTTACACAAACGCCACATCTGACATACCGTACAGTAGTCACAAACATATCTCTTCTCAGGAATTATTGCTAACAGTGTTGGTTAAAGCCAAAAATGCCCCATCCCCCCAAAAACGAAATGTAAGGAATGATAATTGCTGAATACGGTCATAATTTCAGTTTAGTTAAAGGAATGAAAGAGAGGGAAGAACTGGTAACTCGCCAGTCTCTACCTTCGCTGCCAACACCACCGTCTCGCATTTACCCTCTTGCCTTCAGTTAATTTCATTCTGCCTCTGGTCCTATTTAACTCAGTGTGTTTTAGCATCATAAAAGGAGCAGACCCTGACTTATGCTCTCTTTTCTTCCATGTTCCCTGGAAAGTATTTATGTATTTATTTATTTACTTATTGTTGAGGAGGGCAGACTTCTAGCCTTGGGTTCTGTCACTTTCTATTAAAAAAAAAAAATACTAGGCCGGAGACCCGATAAAAAATACGTTAGGCCAGTGAGCCCACCCTGGGAGCCTGTTTAGCCCAGCTTCTTAAGCCCACAGCACACCCGCCTTACCCTCAGCCCCCCACACCTAGGCCACACCTGCTCCAAATCTACGGCGCCATTAAAGCCACCTTCACAGCACACCTGAAATACACACCTGTAAATGACCCGACCAAAAATTTTACCCGAGCGAGGGAAAGAACTGAGCTGGAGAGAGAGAGAGAGAGAGAGTATGGGACTCGTAAACTTTGGCTGTTTTCTCCCCCGCTTGTGTATCGTCTTGGCGCTAATCCTGACCGTGATCAAAATGTCCCTTGGGTCACGGTAGCCGGATTAAAGGAAAGCCTCGTGCATTCTGGCGTATATTTCATCGTCCCTTCAGAATAGCAAGGAGGACGGCGAAGGAAAGTTATGAAACTTATACGGTGCGCTAAAATGATGTTATTCTGGCTGCTTTAACTCCTGTGTGTATTTTTTAATGAAAGTAGTGTACCATTCACACACACACACACACACACACACACACACACACACACACACACACACACACACACACACACACACACACACACACAGATTGAAAAGTGGTATGGTAAATATTGGAGAATGGAAGATATGTGCATTTGCCTAAGACTTGGAATAACATAGATTAAACTGGAGAAGGATATTAATAAAAATGAATATACCTTTTGAAATAGTCCTCATTTATTCTGCGATGGAAGGACTCTACCCCAAAGTTATCAAGAAAGCGATTTAATGAAACTACGTGAGAAACAGTGGCTTGCGAGATAAAGCTGAGAAAATTGAAGAGCGAAGTATGAGTGGGGTGAAGGTATCGCTTATTATGTGGGTATTATTTGGCTTGGTATATTCTTCCTGTTATTTCCGTTCTTGTGTATTTTCTTCTTTTTCAGCACCTTATCAGCGCTGTGAGATAAGGGGAAATTGCTTGATAGATAGAAAGATAGATAATACATTGCATATAGATTGATAATACATTACTTATAGATAGATAATACATTGCATAGTGATAGATAATACATGTAAGGTTATTGGTAGATAGTTAATACAAATAAGCTAATAGACAGATAGAGCGATAGATAGATAGATGACAACCTACATAAGCCTTCATACTTGTCATATCAACATCTTCAGTATTTGTAATAAGAATCTCACTTAAATAAACCAATGCAGAATTAAATGGAAATAAATCTGAACGGTGGGGTACAAAAATAAACACTGAACCAGGCCATAGTGAAGGAACGTGTAGGCAGCCAATTTTCCACACATGGGTCTGTGGTGTGGTGGTGGTGGTGGTAGTGTGGGGGAGGTGGTGGTGATAGTGGTGGTGGTAGTGTGCGAGTGGTGGTGGTGGTGGTAGTGTGGGGGAGGTGGTAGTGGTGGTGGCGGTGTGGTGGTGGCTGTTTGTTGCTTTAGAGGATTACGTAACACCTCGTCTCCAGTGATTTATTCAGCACTATAACTATTCGGTTCTCTCGGTGGTGGTGGTGGTTGTGGCAGTGGTGGCGGTGGCTGTTTGTTGCTTTAGAGGATTACGTAACACCTCCTCCTCTCTCTCTCTCTCTCTCTCAACAATTCTTTCCATCGTGGGAGAGTGACTGTGAATTTGCTCAGGTAAGATACAGCCTTCACTATCCTTCACCAAAAAAGATCTCCCCACATCTTAAAGAAATCGTGAAGGATAATTACCATACGCCATAAATGCAGATTATGTTGGCAGGAAACAAATATGGGATAAAAGAAAACATCAAAAAGTAACAGGCAGAATAAATCGCTGAGGAAGAGGTGTTGCGGTCTCCTATCCCAGCAAGAATAGGGCTGGGTGAGGAGTGTTTATTTATTTATTTATTTTTTTACCTGAGGTTTCATAGGGGAGAGGGTGGGGGGGAGGGGAGAGTACAGGAGTTACGGAGGGAGGAAAGAAAATGGAAGTGACGAGATGGGGGGGTTTGGGAGGGGAGACGGCCAGAGAGAGAGAGAGAGAGGAATGGTCAGGATAGGCGTTGGAGGAGGGGATAGGAAGCGTTAGGTAACGGAGAGGGAGGGACAGGGGGAAAGAGTGGAAGGGGGAAAGAGGGGAAGGGGGAGGGGGAAGCCCCTCTGACCAGCGCCCCGGCAGTTAATCTTAGTTTGGTGGAGGGGAAAAGTGGATCAGCGACAAATACGATTTAGATTAAGCCTCGATTGATGTTCCGTGCCGTATTTCTCTCTCTCTCTCTCTCTCTCTCTCTCTCTCTCTCTCTCTCTCTCTCCTGTGTGTGTGCGTGTGTGTGTGTGTGTGTGTGTGTGTGTGTGTGTGTGTGTGTGTGTGTGTGTGTGTGTGTGTGTGTGTGTGTGCAAATAAAATAAGCAGTGTTGATTAAGTTGGAATCGATCATAGTGATAGGGTTGAGGATCAGCCAAGGAGTTGACCGAGAATAATAGGTCAAAGGTCAAGGTCATATGTCAAGGTTAGCTGAAACTTTTTTTTTTTTTCGAATTAGACTAAACTTTGTGGAAGGGTTCAGGGTAAGGCAAATTAAGTTGATTCGTATTTTGACAACAAAGATCAAGATAACAAGGAAAGATCAAAATTAATATCAAGGTCACAGAATAGTATCAGTTCATACATTTTTTATCTGATTGGAACCGAACGATGGAAGGGTTGAGGGTCACACAAGTAATTCGCTTTCAAGGGTAATCAGTCTCAGGTCAAGGTCAGAGGGCAAAATTAAATGTGTGGCCCTTAGAACAGTTAGCAGGTGTGGATGGTGTACTTTCTTAGAGCTCTTTCTAGTTCACCTTCTTTAACCCATTCCGGGGCATGGGGAGGGTCGCCTTCAGGTGACGCCTCGACTGCCTGGTTATACAAAGCTTCCCTCAGTGACTGCCCTTTCCCTCGAAAGGAGAATGGTGGGCAGTAGGAAAAGAGCAGTTGAAGTCTGCCGAGTTTGCGATTCAGAGGAGCCTTGAGACCACCACCACCACCACCACCACCACCACCACAACGACAACAACAACAGCAGCAACAACAACAACCCTTTTTCACTGTGCCTCCTTCATCTTTTCCAAACCCCTGCATCTGTCACTTTGTCTCCTCCCAGCGCGTCTTATCTCCCAGCATCGCCAATATTTCTCCCCTATCTCCTGCCCGCTGTCTCCAATATGCCAGCTCCTTCAAGATCGATCTATATTTGAAATTATTGCTGGAACATATTGCTTCCCTTAAATTTTCCTCTCCCATGAATCAGTTGCTTTCTTTCTTTCTTTCTGTCGTGCCTTCTTTCATTCGTTCCTTTTCATCCATCAGTCTGTCTTTCAGTCTATCTTTTTCTTTTTTCTTTCTCCCATTCTTTCCTTCCTTCCTTCCTTATTCCTTTTTTTCTTTCTTCCCGTACATCTAAGAGTTTTTACTGAGCTTAGGAGAGGCTTGTCGACATGGAGAGGTTGGGTAATTGCCTTCATTAACTCTTTTACCTCTCTGGTGCCTTCTTGAATTTAATGTTCTCGTTTGGTAGAGCAGTAAATAATTAATAAAGAAATACGTAGATAAAAGTATGTAATGATAATAATAATAATAATAATAATAATAATAGCAATAATAATAATAATAATAATAAGAAGAAGAAGAAGAAGAAGAACTAGAAAGCGCTCAGAGAGCCATTTTCATTGAACATGATCCGGATCCAGATCCTCCCCCCCCCAAATTTAATTTTTTCCTTGTCCATGGCCCGCTTTTCCACAAATTTTCATTGAAAATCATTGAGCACTTTTGGAGATATTGTGCGGGATACTTCGGATCCGGATGCGGATCCACCCCCAAATTAAATCATTTCTTCCTTGGCCCACGGCTCACCTTTCCACAAAATTTCATCAAAATTGATTCATAACGTTTTGAGTAATCCCGGATCCGTGGATATAGGATCCGGATTCGGATCCGCCCGAAAATTTAATAATTTCTTTCTTGGTCCTTGACCGACCTTTCATGAAAATCCGTTCTTTACTTCTTGAGTAATCTTGATTACTGACAAACAAACAGACAAACGAACCAGCGCGGGGTAAAACATAACCTCCTTGGCGGGGGTATTGATAATAATGATAATAATGCTTTGTTCTTATTTTTTCTACTTCTTCATCAACTTCTTTTCATCCTTTCCCTTCCATGTCACCTTCTGCTTTCACCCTGTTTTCCTGTTTCCACTCTTTTCTCCATCTCTTTTCCTTCCATTCCTTTCTCCTTATTTTCTTCTTCCCATCAACTTCTTTCCTACCCTTGCGGTAGGAAAGCATTTTCTGCTTTCACCCTGTTTTCCTTTGTCCACTCTTTTCCCCCATTTTTTTTCCATTTTCATATTTTGTCCTCTCAGTTTTCTTCTCTTCCTTCCCTTTCCTTCTTTTTCCTTTGAGCATTTTGCATCATCACGCCATAAACTCTGACAGTACCCCCTCCTCCATCATCATCCACTCCTTCCTAACGCCCTTGCTGGTCCCCAACTCTTTTCATCTTCACTGTCGTCTTTTATCATCTTAACCACGTTCATCATCATCTTTCATTTCCTCCTCCTCCATTATCATCATCATCTCCTTCTCCTGCGGAATCTGCATCTCCATCTCATCTTCATTGTATCATCTTTCATCATCTTTACCACCTTCATTTTTCATCTCCTCCTCCTCCTCCTCCTCCTATCTTCGCACCTTCTTTAGTTTTGTCCCCTTTATCCTCCGCGTATCATCTTTTATCATCTTTTCCATGTTCATCTTCTTCCTCCTCTTCATCGTCTCAGCTCCACTAAATCTCGCTCCCTTCGTCTCCCCTCTGTCCTCTTCTCGTTCTTCATATTCCTCTTTTTTTAGCCCTCTGTTATGGCTCCCTTCCTCTTATTGGCCCCGTACTGTGGCTCCCTCTCTCTCCCATCCTTCATATCCTCTTTTTTCGTCTTCGCTATTATCATCTTTCTTTTTTTTTTTCAACAGTTTGTGTCTCAAGTAATCTTCCTCCCCTCCCCTCGCCTCTGTCTTTATTTTATCATTCGTTCTACTGCTTCTCATCTAGTCATTTTAAGTCCTTTTCAATATATTTTCCACGTTCAATATCATTATCATCATCATCATCATCATCATTCTACTCACCTTCACTTAGCTAATATTTTCCCATCGTCTTCTCTTCTTTTCTTCCGCCTCGTCTTCCGTCGTGTCTCTTTATTCTAGCTTCCTTTCTCTCTTTTCTTTCATTTTCTCTTCTCCTCCTCCTCCTCCTCCTCGCTGTTTTTTTCTCACACCTTTTCTTCCTCGTTCTTTTTCATAGCCCATTTTCCTGGACCGCTTTTCTCCCCTCTTTATTTTCCTCACTCCCTTCGTCTTCTTCCTCCTCTCACATAACATTTTTCTCTTCTCTCCCCTCTTTTAATCTCCTCTTTTCTTCCCTCTTCTCTTCATCGTCTATCCTGGCTCCTTTGTCTCCTATCCTTCATCCTCTTTTCCACCATATTCTCCTCCTTACCTTCCCTCTCGTCCTCTTCTTATATCTCCCTTTCATGTTCCCTTCTGTCATTTTTTCTTCCTTTTTTCCTTATCACCTTGGCTCTTTACATTTAGCTTCTGTCTTCGCCGCTCTCTAGTTTTTCTTTCTTCTTCTAATTTATCTTTCCTCCTCACTCTCTGCATTCTCTTATTCACTTCCTCTAATTCCCCTTCTTTCTTCCTTTTCGTCTTGACCCATTACCGTGATTTCTTGTGTTTTCTCTGCTTTCTTGTTCCTCTTTCTCCTTATACATTATCATCTTTTCCTCTCTCCTCATTCTTATTCATCCCCTTTCTTCCCTTCTTTCATCTCTTCCTCTTTCTTCATCGTCGTCCTCCTTTACCTGTACTTCCCCTTCTTCTTCTCCTCCATCTTACCCACCTCTTTTCTTCCTCCTCATCTTTATCCTTTCATCATTTGTCTCCTCTCCTCCGTTCTCTTCCTTCCTTATTATCTTCCCCATCTCCTGCTCTTCCTCTTTTCGTCGTCTTCTACTTTCTGTGTCTGTAACTCCCCTTCATCTTTCCATCCACCCACCTCCTTTCCTCCTTCTTATCCTCACCCTTTCATTTCTTGGCTTCGTTCCTTCCTCCACTCTCTTGTTTCTTCTATATCTTCTTCCTCTCCTCCTCTTCAACCTTCCGTTCTCTTCCTCCTCCTGCTTCCCCTCCTACGTCTATTACTCCCTTTCATCCTTCCCTCCATGTTATCCACTTCTTATCTTCCTACTTACCTTTAGTCTTTCATCTTTTGTCTCCCCTCCTCCATTCTCTCAGCCTCTCATTATCCTCACCGGTAAATTTTGGGCTAATTGAATCATTACAGCTAATGGGTTGGTGATGGAGTGCCGGGGAAGAGGCCTCATAAAACCACACTTCAGCTCATCCACTGTGCCCATTAATTCGCGTTTTCCCCATCTAACTCTCATTCGGGCTATTTTTCCCCTCACCCTCCCAGAATTCCTCCTCGCTCATCATGGACTACTTACAGAGTCCATAAACGCATTCTTAATTCTTGTTCTTAATTCCTGAGCCAATTTTAGATCCAGGAACGACTTTAGGACGGACCCTTTCTGTCTGTCACTCACTAACATTTT
The DNA here is from genome assembly GCF_032717465.1 of Coenobita brevimanus. Classification (NCBI taxonomy): domain Eukaryota; kingdom Metazoa; phylum Arthropoda; class Malacostraca; order Decapoda; family Coenobitidae; genus Coenobita; species Coenobita brevimanus. The sequence continues at coordinate 5,963,524 of NC_136975.1, read as the reverse complement.
TCGGAAAGGAGGTGGTTCATTCCCGTAGACTTTGGTGACTAGCGAGGCCCCGTATTACGATCCTGAAGCTATCGGATTTATTTAGATTCAGTTTACACTTGCCTGGCCTAAAAGTGACACCTCTCCGTTTTGCATCGTAAATTATAAAGAGAGATGAACACTTGAATTTGCTGCTAGTCATGAAGAAGTGCTATAGAAGGCTGTAGATCCGTAGCATTTTTATTTTTCTGCCAGGGAGCTAAGTTAAGTAAGCATCAAAAGAATGAAAATCTTACCCTAATTAAGATGAAAAGGACGAAAATATAGTCCGAATTAAGAGGAAAAGGACGAAAATATAGTCCGAATTAAGAGGAAAAGGACGAAAATATAGGCCGAATTAAGAGGAAAATGTGGTCCAGATTAAGATGACAAGGACGAAAATCTAAGTCAAGATGAAAAGAGTAACGTAATTTTGCTTTTGTTTATACCTTATTCATTCTCTTCCCTCTGCTTCCCGTCTTGGTTATTTTTAGCTCATATTGAAATTTCCCCTTGCTTATCATGACGCACTTACCAATCTCATAAACGCCTTCTTCATTCTTCCCCCTTCATTAGCGTGTGTGTGTGTGTGTGTGTGTGTGTGTGTGTGTGTGTGTGTGTGTGTGTGTGTGTGTGTGTGTGTGTGGGGAATCATAAAGAATAATTTGAGCATGCAGTTATTCCACTAACAGTTATTTTTTATTTTTTATTTTTTTTTTTTCGCTTAATCTTTCCGAGTCCCCATTGAACTCGTCGACTGCTCGTGATGGCTCCTGTTATCTGTACTTTCTATGTCCTTGTTTGTACTCCTGTTACATCTCATGTGAAACTGCTTAAATCGAAAATATGTTCATAAACCTTGTCATCATTGTTTATCTTAATTCACGGACATTTTCAAACAGCCATCCTTTTTTTTTTTTTTTTTTAAACAGATGAATCGCAGAATAAACGTTATTACGATCCATGGGGAGTATTTAACTGTATCTACCCTATGAAGACCCATGGAAAGCAATAAGAAAAGAGAAGGATCATGAACACTATGCAACTAGACAAACTACAGGGTAGATTGATAATGATTTGGTTGATTATTCATTTAATTTAACAAACTAAACATACAATAATTACAACCCTAAACCTAACTAAACCTAAGAAAAAACAATATAAATACCTAAAGCCATTCACCATCAGAAGATTAATGAACTAATGCAAGGAGAAAACTGATACTCATGGTTTACAGCAAAAGAAGGCGTTGAAGATGGGTTCCCTATAACACAGGCTTCCAGGTAAAGGTCAGGAGTGGTTCACTAAGATATTCCCAGGGCAGAGGATGAGTGTGAACTGAACTTGCGCGGGAAACCAGATAATCAGGCAACCTCGCTTCACACAGAAAAAGGGAGGGAAAGTCAGGTGACATGTTGGGAAACTAGTAGTATCAAATCCAGTCAACAGATGGAGCGCTGGTAGCGTGAGGTGGACGAGTGCTTGACTTCAGTCAAAAGATGGGAGTTCACGAGGGATGAGGCGGAGGAGTAATAATTATAGCCGTAACACCTCCCCCACAAAGACCTACGCAGTGGAAGCACGAAGGAGGTAGATTACTCTGTAGCCTCGATGGGATGTCTCGACAGGGTATCCGCGAGAATGTTGTCAACACCCCTTATATGCTGAACTTGAAGATTAAATGGATGAACAAGCAGGGCCCATCGTAGAATCCGTTGATTGGAATTCTTCATAGTCTGGAGAAATACAAGAGGATTGTGGTCCGTAAAGACAGTAGTAGGATGAGGATGGTGGCGAAGATAGCACTCGAACTTCTTGATTGCTAGCACGAGAGCTAGAGCCTCTTTCTCAATTGTGGAGTAGCCCCGTTGATGTCCTTTCAGCTTCGACGAATAGTAGGCAATAGGATGGAGAACACCACTCACTGGGTTGGTTTGCAGCAAAACAGCACCAACCCCAACTCCACTAGCATCGATATGAAGATGGAAAGGTTGCGAGTGGTCAGGAGTTCTGAGGACAGGTCTGCTGGCAAGAAAAGTTTTCAGACGTTGAAAGGCAGTCTCGCAGGCAGAGGTCCACTTGAAGGGGGTTCGAAGTGCGGTGAGATCAGTCAGTGGAGCTGCAACACTGGAGAAGTTCTTACAAAAACGACGATAGAAACCGGCCATCCCCAAAAACCTCATGACTTCCTTTCTGGTGGTTGGAGTTGGGAACGCTAGAACTGCTTCCACATTGGCCTCCTTCGGTAGAACTTGCCCCTGTCCCACAACATGTCCAAGATATGTTACTGTAGAGTCTCCAAAAGTAGATTTAGCTAAGTTGATGGTAAATCCTACTTCTTTTAGTTTGTTGAAGAGGGCATGGAGACGTGTCAGGTGTTCGTCCCACTGGTCAGCCATCACCACAAGGTCATCCAGATAAGCTGAAGTCCCAACCAAATCCTGTGTGATGAAGTTGATGATCCTCTGGAATGTGGCCGGAGCATTAGATAACCCAAATGGCATTACAGTGTACTGATATAACCCAAATGGGGTTATGAAAGCAGATATTAGTTTAGCTCTGTCTGTCATACCTATCTGGTAATAGCCTTTTTGGAGATCTATTGTGCTAATAAATTCGGAGTTTCCTATGCAATCTATTAAGTCCTCTATGAGTGGTAGGGGATAAGAGTCAGAGACAGTGACCTTATTGACTTTACGATAGTCTGTACAGAACCTGTGGCTTCCATCGGGTTTTGGAACTAAAAGGCATGGGGAAGCCCAAGGAGAAAAACTTGGTTCTGCAAGGTGATTAGCAGTTAAGAATTCAACTTCCTTTTTCATTACTTTCATTTTTAAAGGATTAAGACGATATGCTGGCTGTTTAATTGGACTAGTAGCATCGCTAACCAACCGTATGTCATGTTTTAAGAGACCACAAAACCCTGGTAAATCAGCAGTAACTTCAGGATAAGACGTCAATAACAATTCTAGGTCATCCTTTTGTATGTTGGTCAAACTTGATAGGTAATCACATAGAGATTCCATGATCATGCTGTTAGGTAGGTTACCGGACGGTTGGGGTAGGTCCAATTCTGGGTTTGTCAAGTCTGAAGTCTCTGGCTCTGGCTCTGGCTCCGTTCCCACAAACAGTACAGGGTTCATCTCATTTCTCTCTGCATAGTGCTCCTCTGGGCATCTAGTAAAATAAGGTTTCATTAAATTCACATGAACAAGTTGAGAGTCTTTACGTCTATCTGGGGTGTGTACTACATAATTCAACTTTGATAGTTTTTTGGCAACTACATATGGGCCAGTGAATTTACTCCTGAGGGGACTACCTGGAATGGGAAGAAAGAGCAAGACCTTGTCTCCTGGGGAGTAACTGTGTGCAACAGACGATGGATGTTGAAGTCTTTCCATTTTACACTGAGCCTTTAATAAGGTATCTTTAGCAATCGTTCTGACTTCTGATAATCTAGATCTTAAATTATCAATATAGTGAGATACAGATGGACTTTCTTGAGTAGTGCTGTTAAACCACTGATCTTTCAGAAGCTTCAAGGGACCCCTTATTTGTCGTCCATATAATACCTCAAATGGAGAATATCCTAAAGACTCCTGAGGACACTCCCTTATAGCAAAAAGAAGAAAGTCTATGCCTTCATCCCATTCCTTGTGGTTTTCCAAGCAATACTTTTTCAACATTGATTTAAAGGTCTGGTGGAACCTTTCTAAACAGCCCTGGGATTGTGGGTGATAAGCCGAGGAAGTGACATGTTTAACCTCTAGTTCCTCCATAACTTTTTTGAAAAGCCTACTGGTAAAATTCGTCCCTTGATCCGATTGGATTTCTTTAGGGATGCCAAATGCAGTGAACAAATGAAGCAGGGATTTCATTATAGTTTTAGAGGTGATATTTCTGAGGGGATAGACTTCAGGGTATCTTGTTGCAGTATCCATGATAGTAAATAAGTACTGGTTACCTTTCTTTGTCCTAGGTAGAGGTCCCACACAATCAATAACTACCTTTTCAAAAGGTGCTGTCACTACAGGAATTGCATGGAGTGGAGCAGACTTAAGCTGTTCATTAGGTTTACCAGCCACTTGACAAACATGACAAGTTTTTATAAAAGTAGAAACATCCTTTCTAAGACCTGACCAATAGTAATGTTGTAGGATTTTTTGTAAGTTTTTAAGACCCCTAGGTGACCAGCTATCCCGTCATGAGCCAGTTTAAGGATGGATTGTCTGACAGATTTGGGAATCACAACTTGGTGGATTTCTGACCAGGTATCAAGATGTTTTAGTTCTGGTGGTCTATAAGCTCTCATCAAAACGCCATCATGGAAGTAAAAACAAGGCAATGTATTTAGGTCTTTACCTTCGACTGCAGCATGTCTCAGGGTAGCAAGTGATGGATCAGCCTTCTGAGCTTTAATTAGGTTTTCTTTTGAGATAGTCTGATCCAGCAGATATTCCTTGGGAGCAGGTGGTGGTAATGGATTGATTTTGTTCTTTTTAGCCTTCTGTGACCTAGTTACAACACAGGAGGGAAATAAGTGGGGAGCAACAGTATCTAGAATCTCAGTTGGGCTCTCAGTTAAAGGGGTTTTCAACCACTGAAACCATAGGCACAATGAGTTCTCCTGCCAAATCATTTCCCAATAGCAGATGAGATCCCTTGACTGGCAAAGGGTCTTCTCTGACAGCTACTTTAACATTTCCAGATAAAAGGTCACACTGGAGATAAACTTCAGCTAAGGGATAGGAGGGATTAGATGAAAGGTCAGACAAAATCACCTTCTCCCCAGTGAAGGCACTAGATACACAAGGAATAGCATTTCTGACCAAAATTGATTGAGATGCTCCAGTATCTCTCAAGATAGTAATGGGATATGACTCATCATCTTTATTCAGTGAGACTGTACCCTGAAACATAAAAGGAAGGAAGGAATTCTGATGAGGCTTATTTGAATCATAAGTCACTACTGGCTTTTCAATTTCATGAGGAGATTTTTCTTTGGGGTTAAACATGTTTTTTGAAGTTTTACAATTAGGGTGTTTGCAGGACTGGATAGAATGACCTGGCTTTTTGCAATAACTACAGGATATATTGGAGATATTTTGAGTCCAAGGCATCAAGTGTGAAGAGCTCTGCTTACCACCCACCATACCGGAGCTTACACCAGAGGAGCACTTAACACCTGAGATGGAACCACTCCTGTTATTTAGAGATCCCATCAATAAATCATAGGCGTCAGCCAACTCCGCTGCTTTCATGAGATCCTTCTGTCCTTGCTCCTCCACATGCTTCAGGATGGTGAATGGCAACTTACTCTTCCACTCTTCCAAAACCATGAGATTAACCAGGTCTGAAAATGTTGAGGTGTTAGTTGTTTCAAGCCATTTCTTAAACTGTCTTAATTTATCATTTGCAAACTCCACATAAGTATGAGAAATTGATTTTACATGTTTTCTGAACTTCTGTCGATATCCATCAGGAGAAATTGAATATGCACGAAGAATACTAGTCTTTAAACCATTATAATCATTTTTATCATCAAAACTATTATAAACTCTCTGAGCTTTTCCGATCAGCTTTGGGACCAAGACTGATATCCAGTGTTGTTCAGGCCACTCATTTTTCTTGGCAATGTGCTCAAATGTGTTTAAAAATCCATCCACATCATTCTCATCAAACTGAGGCAATAAAGCAGCTTCCTTGTGTGGTTTAAACGCAGTTAATTTCTCTCTCAATTCAATTTCCTTTTCCCTAAGGTTTGAATTTGCATTTGCTTCAAGCTCTCTTATTTGTAATTCTTTCATTTTTACTCTCTCTTCTTGAGCTAATTGTTCTGTTCTCATTCTCTCTTCTTGAGCTAATTGTTCTATCTTAAGCTGATATTCTAATCTTAATCTTTCCATCTCCACTGGGTCACTGTGTCCTTGTTTAGTATGAGTTGAATAAGGATTATCAACCCTAGTAGGAAAGGAATAACTCATAGGAGTCAAAACATCAATAGCCTCTGTCCCCAGGACTTCCCTTTGAACTAAAGACTCTATAATTGTGTTTTTTAAGACCTCTTTTGTCATACGAGATTCAATTTCTATTTGGAAGTAGGTAGCAATGCTTTTCCACTCATCTTTCTTTAAGTCTTTTAATTGCTCATGGCTAGGATTTTCAACAAATTTTTGAAGGTCAAACATGATTAAAATGTATGAGAAAATTATGGTAAGTTATATTTTAGACACAGATTACAGGAAGAAAACTCTTTGAAGTCCTGGAAACTTCCAGAGCCTTGACCAAAATATTAACTTACGAAAGTCGTTGTCTATGATTAAGAGCAGAGGATGACGGCTTTTAGCATGATCCGGATTACCCCTGATTATAGGATAAGACAAAACAACTTTGATTCTTGAATAATCTGGGACTTGGAAGAGTGAGTGTATCAAACTAGCCACTTGCCCTATCGCAACTAGCAGATGTAGACCTCACTGGAGCGTGGGATACGGCATTATAAACGATCCGGATATATTCCCCACATTTGATAGAACTTATAACGACCCTGTATTTCGTTAAAAATGAAAGATAAGTTCTATGAAGACTCCTGAACCTATAAACCTATGTGCTGACAAGTTCACACAAATACCAAAATGTTTATTGCATCAAGGATTTTAAATCGAATGGAAACAAGTTTCACACTAATACCAAAATGCTAAATACATCAAGGAAAATTTAAAATCTATGGGAACAAGCAACAGCAACCCCTCAAAACACCATTACTGTAAATGTCTGTCCAGCTGAAATAGGTCCTGTCACGGTCGCCATTTATTACGATCCATGGGGAGTATTTAACTGTATCTACCCTATGAAGACCCATGGAAAGCAATAAGAAAAGAGAAGGATCATGAACACTATGCAACTAGACAAACTACAGGGTAGATTGATAATGATTTGGTTGATTATTCATTTAATTTAACAAACTAAACATACAATAATTACAACCCTAAACCTAACTAAACCTAAGAAAAAACAATATAAATACCTAAAGCCATTCACCATCAGAAGATTAATGAACTAATGCAAGGAGAAAACTGATACTCATGGTTTACAGCAAAAGAAGGCGTTGAAGATGGGTTCCCTATAACACAGGCTTCCAGGTAAAGGTCAGGAGTGGTTCACTAAGATATTCCCAGGGCAGAGGATGAGTGTGAACTGAACTTGCGCGGGAAACCAGATAATCAGGCAACCTCGCTTCACACAGAAAAAGGGAGGGAAAGTCAGGTGACATGTTGGGAAACTAGTAGTATCAAATCCAGTCAACAGATGGAGCGCTGGTAGCGTGAGGTGGACGAGTGCTTGACTTCAGTCAAAAGATGGGAGTTCACGAGGGATGAGGCGGAGGAGTAATAATTATAGCCGTAACAACGTTTTTAGAAATTTACGCTGAGTGACAATCCAAATGGTTTCCTGTACTCCAGGAAACCATTTACTACGCTGGGTGGTAACCATATAAGCAAATTTTGGCTACTGGTGGTTTAGTGGGTAATTATTGCGCTCCAGTCGGATTGAGCCGGTGAAGGTTTATATCCAAGGGGTGGTTGGGGTTGATTGCTCATGTATTGCCACTCAGGGATGAGTGAGGCTGGTCCCTCTCATCTTAATTGTCGAGACCAACTGCCTAGCCCCGGGTTCCTACGCTCACCTTGGGGCAATGTAGGATTGGATGATGGATGGATGGATATTGTTGTACAGTATTTCAAGCCAATATGTCAACTAGGAGAGGGGAAGAGAAGCATATACCTTGAAAGCTTTGGAATAAGGTATATGAGAGGATTGAAGGAGTGAGGAGAGGGAAAGAAGTGGTGGGTGGATGAAAGTCAAGATGAAAGGGAAGAGGCTGTGTAATCTTGGGCTCTATATACATTACAAGTGACAGTACTTGAATAATGGATTAAGACTTAGCCCTGTCACCTTATATAATATAACCTCTGTTGCATATGGATGATAAAGTCTCACCAATCTAAAACCAAGGTTTGGGTGGAGTCCAGCCGGGGATTTCCCGGCGTACAGCGCTGCCTTGTTTCCTATACTCTGATTGGCTAGTGGCTGCCCTGACACCGTTAGAGTTCGTCCGCTCACATCTCGCCACCTGGCCTGACATGACTTCACCCACTTCTGTGTGTGTGTGTGTGTGTGTGTGTGTGTGTGTGTGTGTGTGTGTGTGTGTGTGTAAAGACAAACTAAGTCATAAATATAATTTAAGTTATATATATAACAGAAAGTGAACAGTGGAAGCACGTGACAGAAGCGTAAATCTCCCTCTAATGGGTCAGTTCCCAGTATGGGCCTGGATGTTGCCGCTCGTGAGTGTTTTAACTTATTTATTTCTATTAAGAAAATAGTGTATGTTCTACTGATTCCTTCAAATTATATTATAAACGTAATTGTTACATTACTTACCCAACTTAGAACTACCGTGAAAGTCGGTAAAAGTAACTACATTTTTTTCAGCACCACTGTAAAATATGTATGCCACGTTTCTTTATTGATGTACAAGAGCCATATGCATTACAAGTTTACCTTCCTTTGATATGCTAGAATACTTACGTTTATATTGTACTAGTATGTGTGTACCTATCTGTGATGCCTATTACATATATAACAGAATCTACTCATCGCTCGTTTAGGAAGTATGGTATGGCTGCACCCAGCGCCAGACCCCACCCAAACCTTGGTTTTAGATTGGTGAGACTATAGTAGAGAGGAGCGCCCCAAATTCTCTCACACGACAGAGCCATATTCAGGTGTCTCTACACTGAGTGACAAACCAAATGATTTCTTTTTCGGGAAGCCATATACGACGTTGGGTGGTAACCATATAACCAGATGGACGCCTGGTGGTCTGGTGGGTTAAGGCGCTCCAACCAAATGTGACATTGTTAAGCCCTAGGGTAATTAGAATTTATTCCTTACTCACTCCTACTCAGAGACGGGCGATCGGTCACTTTCACATGAATTAACAAAAAAAGACCAGCCCCAGGCCTGTCCTACTAGGGGTCAGTAAAGGGTTGAGTAGTAGATAGAATAGGGAAGAATTGGTATAGTACATGGATGGGCTTTAGAAGAGAAACAACTGGAACTATTGATTAGGGGATGATTGTGAAGACTGACTGCGAAGGAGAATTATTTGTATTTCTGTTTACTTGTGATTTTTGCCTGACTGGAGATCGTGAGCAGAAGTTAAAGTGTGATTGAGAAAGTTATTAAATCTGTAAAATATGTGTATGGAAAGAAAAAAACACAAAAGCAGTGAGATGGTGTTTCCAATAGATCGAGTGGCTCTTTGTGAGGTGACATTAATAGGTGCAGGAGTGGACTATGTGAGGATATCCATGTATGTAGTAAGTATTAGGAAGAACGGTGGCCGGTGGATGAATGGATGATGATGGTGATGATGATGATGATGATCATCATCATCATCATTGTTACTAAAACTTCCCACATCCTTGTTTCAAGTTTTCGTGTTTTTGCCGATATTATTATTATTCTTTCCGCATTAGAAGTAAATGACCCTTACCCCGGGGATCTTTGGACAAGACCCTTAAATTTTGTGATGTTAACCCTCCAGCTGGCGGCTGCTTCTGGCCAAATATAATGGCAGTTCATCAACCGGAGCACCGAATTTTATTCAGAATTTAGGAAACGGATTCCGGGATGCTGTCTCAGAAACCGACTAAGCTAACAAGCTGAAATGATATTGCAGTATAGCCTTAAAGCGGGCGCGTTGCGGAAAGGAGTATCGGTTCCAGTTGGTTGATTATTTTTTTAGATCGCCTGGAATCAGTATCTGGGATTTTTCCAGATATTCCGGATGTCACCTAATAGGTTCAGGACTAGGCAGTGGCTGTGGGAAGTTTTTCTTTATCAATACTGTTCTTGGACAGTTTTGCGTTTTGGGTCATTATTAGTATTAGTATTAGTATTAGTATTACCGTAGTATTCATAAGTATTGGTAATAATAAAAATAATATACTTTTCCATTACTAACTCTATTTTACTTTTTGCAGGTAAGTCGTGTTCCTCATTGCCGTTCTACAACAACTGTAAGTATATTGACACATTGTAGACACACATTCTTTCATATCCCAGTTAGAGATATTAATAATGCAGCTTTCACTGTGTTTGCTGTGTCTGTTTTCCGATGATCAAGGAAGTGAATAGTGGTGAGATTTTTCATAGACACGCCATCTTTACCATATGGGGAGAAGAAATAATATGGAGTATGCTATCTGTCTGTCTCTCGTCAAATTATCGTATTCATAAGCGACTGGACGGATTTTTGTGGGACGTGGGTCAGTGGCAGAGTTTGAGGACCCGATGGGCAGTCAAAAGTGGATTTGCCCTCTTGTCTCTTCTTGCTTCCTCTCTCTCTCTCTCTCTCTCTCTCTCTCTCTCTCTCTCTCTCTCTCTCTCTCTCTCTCTCTCTCTCTCTCACACACACACACACGTAAATCAGACCTCACGCATATACCTAAAAATTTACCCTCATAACAAGACACTGGAAGAACTTAATGCTAGAAGAGAGTGGTTTCCTTCCTGTCTTCGTAGCAGTAATTACAGAGATCTAAGGAGAGCCAAATCAACCCTCCAAGTAACTTAGGCCTTGAGACGCTGGCAGAGGGTAAGTCCTAAGAGGAAGGGGGGCTGAGGGGAAGGGGAAGAGGGGTTGGAGGAGGTGGGGGGGATGTCAAGAGGACCCGTCTGGAATCCGGAATGTGAGATGGACTTCGGCTTGAGAGAGAGAGAGAGAGAGAGAGAACGACGAAAAAAATATAGAATGGCAGTGCCACAAAAATCAGAGAGAGAGAGAGAGAGAGAGAGAGAGAGAGAGAGAGAGAGAGAACGACGAAAAAAATATAGAATGGCAGTGCCACAAAAATCAGAGAGAGAGAGAGAGAGAATCGGGTGAAAATTGAGCGAGAGTAAATGTAGAGGAAAGAGAAATATAACGCGTATAAGAAAGAGGATGTGGGAGACAGTGACAAAGGAGGAGGAGGAGAGGAGGAGGAGGAGGAGGAGGAGGAGGAAACGAAAAAAAAAAGACAATGAAAGTATGACAAGAAAAAGTGCTGAGATTGGAGGTAAATGGAGACAAAATGAACTGACAGAAGTGGTGATTTTTTTTTTATTTAGGTGCGAAAAGATGATGATGACGATGATGATGATGGTGGTGGTGGTGGTTAATTAGATGATGATGATGATGATGATGATGATGATGATGTATAGGAAAAATAAGGATCAAGAAAAAGGACATGCTTGTAGAAAAGAAATACTGCTAATGCAGCAGAAAGGTTGAAAACAAAATAATGAATTAAGAGAAGAAACAGTTGAAAATATGTCACTTAGAGAGAGAGAGAGAGAGAGAGAGAGAGAGAGAGAGGAAATTAGACTGAATTAAGAATGGCACTGTCTGTAAAATGTGTGTGTGTGTGTGTGTGTGTGTGTGTGTGTGTGTGTGTGTGTGTGTGTGTGTGTGTGTGTGTGAGAGAGAGAGAGAGAGAGAGAGAGAGAGAGAGAGAGAAATCCGGAAAGAAAGAGTAAGGAGTGGCGATAAACATATGGCGTGGAAGAAACGAGGAGGAAGGGAAGATGGTAAGAGACAGGTGAAATATTGGAGGAGGAGGAGGAGGAGGGAAAGAAATGGTAGAGAGAAAGAGGAAGGAGGAAAAAGAAAGGGAGAGGGAACTTGTGGGTGAAGATGAGGGGAGTGGAAATCGAAGAGGAGAGACAGGAGACAGGGAAGGAACAGGAAAAATACAGGGGAAAAAGTAGTGGG
>NC_136975.1:5941685-5949185 GCF_032717465.1 Coenobita brevimanus | reverse complement strand
GAAAGCTCCAGCGGGGATAGGGCGATAGATGGATTGGTAGGTAGATAGATAGATAGATAGGTAGGTAGGTGGAAATGTAGAGAGATTGGGAGTATGTGTGTGTGTGTGTGTGTGTGTGTGTGTGTGTGTGTGTGTGTGTGTGTGTGTGCAGTCCTCTTAATAAAATAGTTTAGTAAGAGATGTAGAATAACCGACAGCACACAGAGAGAGAGAGAGAGAGAGAGAGTACAGTATATATACCTTGAAAAATATGAAAATTCAGAAATATCAGAAACCATTGAATAGGATCAGGGGATATTCTCTCTCTCTCTCTCTCTCTCTCTCTCTCTCTCTCTCTCTCTCTCTCTTTTTCTTTCCTTCATTTTTCAGCATCAAATATTCTCTTTCATTGCACGTTTTCCATTGCCTTTCAGCATTTCCGTTATAGTAAAAATCTGGTTTCAGTTTTTCCATTACTCTCTCTCTCTCTCTCTCTCTCTCTCTCTCTCTCTCTCTCTCTCTCTCAAAACCAATAACCTGAACACCTCGTTTTATTTTTATGTAGCCCTGTAGCGATTTTCGAATTTTAACCTCACTTAGGAAATAAAGGTCAGAGGTCATGTCAGAGGTCAGGTAAGGTCAGAGGTCAGCATTGAGGTCAAGGTCACTGATGGAAAAATTTTACTATATATAAGAGATTGTTGGCCTAGGGGTCATTCTGTGTTGCTAATTTGTTTTTATTATAGATGGACGATTTTCCTTTAGTGTATTTACCTCCCCTCTGGCCAGAAAAAAATATTTTTGTTGTATCATTCTCTCTCTCTCTCTCTCTCTCTCTCTCTCTCTCTCTCTCTCTCTCTCTCTCTCTCTCTCTCTCTTTCCTCCCTTTAATCCCTCCCAACCTCAATCAAGCCTCGTGTCATTTCATTTATCCGCAAATCTCTCAGTCTTTCCGTGCCATTTTTCTCCCTCTTTCTGGCATCCAACTTCCTCTCTCTCTCTCTCTCTCTCTCTCTCTCTCTCTAATATTTTTCAGATATTTTCTTTTTTGACATGAATTTCGCTTCCCTCTCTCCTGTTCAATTTTTTATATTCGTTTTTCAGTCTCACTTTTGCCACTACTTTCCTTGCTTCGATTTACAATTTTTTTTCTTTCTCTTTTTGTATCCGTTTGGCGTTTTTTGCTTTCACCCTTTTATGTGCATTCCGTCTTCCTCTTCCGTGTTCTTTTTTTCCTTTCTTTCTTTCTTTTCTTTTTTTTTTATTTTTGGTTGGCCCTGAATCGTCATTATAGTTTTCCATCCAACAATTTTCTCTCTCTCTCTCTCTCTCTCTCTCTCTCTCTCTCTCTCTCTCTCTCTCTCTCTCTCTCTCTCTCTCTCTCTCGGATCCAATTTTATCAGCTTAACTATTTATGTTTATCCGTATTTGCATAATTACTTCACAAATCCTTTAAATCCCCCCCCCCATGTTTTTGTCTAGGATTTACAGGGTGTCCGAAAATAACGGATTAGTATATATTATAAAAGATCATATGGAGCAGCCTTTTCTCTCTTTCTTTCTTTCCTTCCTTCTTTCTTTATGTTATGTAATAAAAGTAATATTTAGTGTTAATAATGGTGTAATAAATGGAATAATGAATGGTGAAAATAATGGTGTAATAAATGGAATAATAAATGGTGTAAATAATGGTGTAATAAATGGAATAATGAATGAGTAAATAATGGTGTAATAAATAGAATAATAAATGGTGTAAATAGTGGTGTAATAAGTGGAATAATGAATGGTGTTAATGATGGTGTAATAAATGTAATAATGAATGGTGTAAATAGTGGTGTAATAAATGGAATAATGAATGGTGTAAATAGTGGTGTAATAAATGGAATAATAAATGATGTAATGATCGCAGAGTAATAATGGTTTCTTTGGGCTGGTGTTGAGAGTCTGGAAGTGATCAACATTTCATGAGCCTGTCTTGCCATTCTCATGCAAATTACCGGGGCGCCAGTTTATGTAATATTGCCTTTAGGTGACTCTACACTGAGTGACAAGACAAATGGTTCTCTGTTACCCGGGAAGCCATTTACTATGTTGGAAGGTAAACATAGAGCCAAATGACCCCCGGCGGTTCAGTGGGTTATGGCGATTTTTTCAGATTTGGTTCGTAAGAGTGTACATCCGAGGGAGGGCTGGATTAATAGCACATGTAATGCTACTTATGGGCGAGGGAGGAAGGTCACCCTCGCCTTACTTGCTGGCACTTGGTAGCCTAGTCCCGGTCTCCTACTTTCCAGATGGGATACAAAAATTACTGGATGATAGACAGGTAGATAAAGTTACAATTCATAGATGTGAAAATTGTAGATAATAATAATAAAAATATTAATTATAATAATAATAATAGTAGTAGTAATAATAATAATAATAATGATAATAATAATAATAATCCATCCATCCATCCATCCATCGCCAGACGCCATGTATCCCAAATGGGGTGGCCAAGGGCTTAGAGTTAATTGTTTTACAGGGAGGGGCACTAATCCTCCACCAACCCCACTTGACACGTAGGGATGCCAACAGCATCTGGTGTTCCCAGGCGGTCACCCATCCAAGTACTAACCAGACCCACTACTACTACTACTACGAATAATAATAATAATAATAAAGTGAATTACTACACAGAAAGAGTGAATACTATTAATCCCTTAAACCATAACTGCAGCCACGGAACCAAAGAGAAGTTTAACCTTGACTGGATTGAATTTCCATAACCAGGTGGGTATCTAATGCCCCGCAAATTTAGGTCAAGTAGATAGATACCATTAATATAAAGTTATTTCCGATAGATCGATTTATTATATTGCAGTAATTTGTAAAGGGTCGGCAAGGTACACTCATGGAAAGCTAATTAATCAGTGACTTCACGTAATTAGGGCCATAGATAGCAGCCATTACACTTTCCTCCCGTGCTGGTGAGGGATGCCTTCGCGCGGTGTCACTGATATAACAGGTCGACTCCGCTGCCAGGTTATACAAGCGTCCTTCAACTCCCTCCCCATCCCCCAAAAAGAAGATGCTGGACTGCATGAGGAAAGCAGCATAAGCCTGCAGTCCACCAGGTTTACGTTCAGAGGAGCCTGGGGTTGTTAGCACAAGTATAAATCATTCCTCCAGCCATTTAGATTTAATCCTTAAGTGCACAGAAACACCTACTTTGAATATCTACAAGAGCATAAGGAGTTCTGTGTCCTTTTTTCACTATCTTTAATGTGCGATATTTTTGGACACCCTTTGTATTAGGATCAAGTTTTGCTTCCCTAAACTTGCCGGTGCCACAATTACCTTTTGCTAAAATTCTCAGGTTTCTACAGACTCCACAAACATTCTTTTCCACTGACACACATCGTTTGTAACCCCCACAGCCAATTTTCTCTCCCCAAGCACCGTGTCTATAGTTCTGTTACCTTAATTTGGCCCTGGTTTATGCACCTTTGAAACTTATATTGCTCATTGATAGCAAAAGACAACACGGCGGCTTTTCATCCTTTCCATATCACTTTTTCCATAACTTGCGTCATATTTTAGTGATGACTTGTTGTTATAACTCGGTATTTGAAACGGAGATGTGTCAGTTTTAGGCCAAGTTAATGTGAAAAGAGTATAGTAACTGGATCAAGAGTCACAGGGCCAGATTGATATTAAAATCATTCACCCTTTCCCCAGAGGACGCCATATATAATTTATTCTTGCAACCGCCAAATGATTTTATTCAACTCTGTAGAAACCCCCCTGTAGTGAAAGGTAAACAGCTGCATCTACACTCCACTGTATCGAAAAGACGGCTGTAAAATCGTCTGGAGCCATCTGAGAGAGAGAGAGAGAGAGACGTGTTTGTTATTAAGACATGTAATAATTATTCAGTCTTCATAAAATCCACGAACACCCCTCCTCCGACATTCCAATTTTCCCTTCCCAGTACTCTCCTGTCCTAGTACCCGCGCCAAGAATCACAGAGCCCGGTCAAGCGAAATATCCAGATGGTTAATATTCATGGCACCAGCTGAGAACCGAGAACGTGACAGGCTCTCTGCATTAATCCCCCTCCAAACCCAGTGGCCAGACTTGCATAACTTAAACCGCAGTGGGTGGGACGAGGTGGGTCGAGTGGGACGAGGTGGTGTGATGACGGGGTGAGAGAGACTTAGTGGCAGATGTTTGCTCCACTCTGTCTCGGAAATACATATACATATACTCTTTACACTTCAACTTGGCCTAAACTTGCCATCTCTCAGCCTGTCTTGAAGATACACTGCAATACTCCATACACTTTAACTTGATCTAAAATTGCCATCTCTCTTTATTATTATTATTATTATTATTATTATTATTATTATTATTATTATTATTATTATATTATTATTATGATTATGATTATTATTATTATTATTATTATTATTATTATTATTATTATTATTATTATTATTATTATTATTATTATTATTATTATTATTATTATTACAACAACAACAACAACAACAACAACTACTACTACTACTACTACTACTACTACTACTACTACTACTACTACTACTACTGCTACACTACTACTACTACCAGATCGCAGGGACGTAGGTGATGCCTGCAGCAGTATGTCTCTGGGAATTACACTGACAGTCACTATATTCGTTATATCTTAACCCGGCCCAGAGTTTTGTCATTTTGCGGCTTATTTCACGTGGCCCAGTGATAAAATAAGACAATACTGTGCCTCTACACCCTTTCCACAACACTTCTTCATGACTAGTATCATATTCTAGGCGTTATCCTCTTGTTAGAAGTCGGTATTCAAGAAGGATAGATGGCAATATTAGGCCAAGTTAGCGTAAAACGGGTACAGGCAAGGTGGTGCATGTCCTGCCTAAGTCTATCGATCCATCTATTAATCCCTCCCCCTCCCGTTCTCTCCCTCCTACTCTCCCATGCCCCGCTTTCTCTCCCTCCTCCTCCCCCTTCCCTCCCTTTCTCTCCCTCTCTCTCTCCCCGACAAAAGGACGTCCAGGCGTTTTTGTCTCTACTCATTAACGACTTCTCATTCCACGACACAACGCCCTCTCTCATAAACTTAATTATATGAAGAAACTGATCTTGAGAGGTAAAGGAACTGACCAACCTGTAATTATCTACCAGGTAAAATTAACTAAAAGATCTCCACCTGGAAGAATTCGCGTCACCTGAACGTAATTAATAGTCCTTTAGCAAGAAAGTAGATATTCTTGACGGTGTAGTGTGGAAATGCGTCTTGAAATAGGAGGTGAAGAAGACGTATAGAGCCAAATAAACGTAAGCTGAAGGAGACGTATACTGTAGAGCTAAATGGACGTAAGCTGAAGGAGATGTATAGAACTAAATAGAGCTGAAAGGGACTTAAAGAGCTTAATAGACACAAGCTGAAGGAGACGTATAAAGCTAAATAGATCCAGCGAAGAGGGACGTATAGAGCTAAATAGACGTAAGCTGGAGGAGACGTAAAGAGCTAAATAGACACAAGCAGAAGGGGACGTATAGAGTTAAATAGACGCAAGCTGAAGGAGACGTATAGAGCTAAATAGACCTAAGCTGAAGGAGACGTATAAAGCTAAATAGATCCAGCTGAGAGGGACGTATAGAGCTAAATAGACACAAGCAGAAGGGGACGTATTGAGTTAAATAGATGCAAGGTGAAGGAGACGTATAAAGCTAGACCTAAGCTGAAGGGGACGTATAGAGCGTAATAGACGCAAGCTGAAGGAGACATGCGTATGTATATAACTAAATAAACGTAAGCTGAAGGATACTTATAAATTAATAAATAAAACAGTCAGTAACATTAGATCATTATGTGGTTGAGTCTTCCTCATGGTAATATTCAGAATTACTCAGCAGCGTTGGTGAATATTCTCCTATACTCCTTTTTTTTTTTTTTTTTTTTTTTGAGGCGAAGTTGCACTTGACAGGATGATGATGATTGGCTGAGTGCAACAGGTCCGAAAAATATTTACTAACCCAAATTTCTCCCTCAGATATTTGTTGTCAGTTAATAATGCCAGATGATGAAGTCATGTTGCATTCAGCCATTAATCACCAATCTGTCAAGTACATTTTCGCCTCGATTTAAAAAAAAAAGGCGTATAGTGAAATGTGGAAATTAATCTGATGGTGAAAAATGGAGATAATCGTGTGAATAACTGGGAAATTATTGTAAAACCCGCGACATGTCACCGTTTTAATATTCACTCCACTCTGTGCTGGAGTTCTGGTATTGTACATATTTTCATGGTGTTTGCTATTCTCGAAATCAATCCCGCGTTGTGTGAGCTAGACAGGAAATGGGGCTACGATGATGATGATGATGATGATGATGGATGCCTCCGTGTGGAAGTATTTTAGCTATTGTCATGAAGTTGTTCCCTCGCTCAACACCTTCCATGTCACTTATCATTAGTAAAGTAATTTTCTTCAATTACGTTTCTGCATCATTACTTCATTGTCAGTATTCTAGGTACTATTATGCTTCTTAAGTCTGTTCAGCCAGCACCACATTTTCAGTCTCTTGACCCAATTAACTCACCCCTCACCTTTATTCCTCTCTCTTCCTCTACTTTTTATTTCAACCAGAACGTCTCGTGCCCTAATACATGGTTTGGCTATATGGGTCACTCAATATAAAGTTTGTGTTTCTTTGGAGCAATGTAATTATCCTGTAGTGTCGGTGGAAATAGTCACTGGAAATAGTAATTGGAAATAGTTACTGGCTATACAGTAGTCACTGAAAGTTGAGCCACTGGTTATAGAGTACAAACCAAAAGTCATCGTAAATAGAGTCACAGGAAATAGTCACCGGAAGTAGAGGCACTGGAAATAGAGTCACTGGAAATAGGGCCATTGGACTGGAAAGTCACTGGAAATAGAGTCACTGGAAGTATTGAGCGAGAACAGAGCCATGAGTTCGCCCCGGGAGGTCATTCATCCTCACCATTCTCTGTCGTTCTCTCCACCTACTTTCCCCTTTGTGTATATACCTAGCCAGGCTTTTTAAAATCACCCCAAATAGAACTTGTACAACGCTGGAATGAAATTAATATTCCTGTGCACACGTGTTGCTCATTATTTCTCGCCACTTTTTGTTATTTAATCTTTTTATATTTTCCTGTTTGTGTAACCCAAGTTTTGCAGGTTACAGGAAAACGTTTTACTACATTTGGCCATCAATCGAGGTTAAAGGGATTAGGGATCTTCGCCAAGTTAGAGTAAACGCACTTTGGTTAAGATTTTTTTACCTGTTAACTTCACACTGGTTTCTAGGGGACATGGCGGCTGTGAGTTGGTGATTTTGCGACTCCACATTGATACTCTCCTTAACAGTTTAATGGATGGCTTGTAAACAGCGCATTTGTAGGAACTCACCTGGCAATATCGTGTGTTGCAGGCAAAGCTTAGTCTGCTGGTATATGGGCGTGGGTGTGGCGGTGGGGGCAGGGAATG
>NC_136975.1:5844185-5936685 GCF_032717465.1 Coenobita brevimanus | reverse complement strand
CAGGTTCTGCCAAAGAGCAATGTGACCTGGCGTAGGAAATTGCCCTCGGCCTCATTACATCCTCCCCAAAATAAAATAGGATATGGCCATTATTTGCTGAGAGAGAGAGAGAGAGAGAGAGAGAGAGAGAGAGAGAATCAGAAATATTTACCATCACACACAAATGGCAAAACATACAGAAACATCAGAAAACACAAATGGCGAAACACACACACACACACACACACACACACACACACACACACACACACACACACACACACACACACACACACACACACACATACAAGCCAGAATACAGAATAACGTCCAAAATGGGAGAAAAACGAGTAAGAGAACACGAAAATGGTAAACACGCATAAGAGAGAGAGAGAGAGAGAGAGAGAGAGAGAGAGAGTAAGGAAGAATAGTGCATTGTGTTATTGTGATTATTGTTCTCGTCATTTTAAGTGTTTTTGTTATGCTTCTCTTATGGCAACTCTCTGTGTACTTCATCCTAAGTGTTTAGACCTCTTCACTCCTGCCCCTTCATTTCCTTAAGTACTTCTGCCTTCGCCTTAGTGTCCCATCTTCTTTTTGTTTTTCATTTTTATACTATCTTTTACATTGGTGCGTTATTTTCCTGTACTGATTTACCTGCGTATGTGTGTTCTCCCGTAAGTGCTCTGTTGTTTTCGTTTGTATATTGTCAGTGTCATGTAATATAATGTTTGTGTGTAAATGTGTGTTCTTAAACAATAAGAGTTCTTCCAGTTTTTGCAAATTTCTCATCATTAGTCAGTGTATTTCTCTTCTAGCCGTGCATGTTTTTTTTTGTTTTTTGTTTTCCGTCCCTTTGTCCGTGTTTTCATGTTTTTTTTGTGTATGCCTATTCAGGAAAGTTTTTATGGGTAAGTATTGTGTCATTTCCGTGCATATTCCGTCATTTTCCCAGTGCGTTGAGTCATTTTCACCTGCGTTGCGATAGTTTTTGTTGTTGTTATCGTAAGTGCTTCCTCATTTTCGTGTAGGTTTCATCATTTTCATGCAGGTAAGATAATTTTCGTGAAGCTGAACCATTCCTTTGCAAGTTCGGCTGTTTTCCTGAAGTCTGGTCATTTTCGTGTAGGTTCCGTCATTATCGCTCATTTTCCTTCATTTTCGTGCATGTTTCGTTATTTTCGTGCATGTTCCGTTATTTTCGTGCAGGTTTCATTTTCCTGAAGGTTTCGTCATTTTCTTGCATTTTCTTTCCCGTGCCTGTTCCATAATTTTTCACTCGGTTTCCTTTACGTGCCTGTACCTTAATTCCCTCGCCGATTACGTCATTTTCGCGCGTGCTCCGTCATTTCCGCGAGTGGCTTCCGTCATTTCCCCGCGGCGGCCAACCTCAGCGTCCCTCTTTCACCCCGGATTATGATCGCCTTTTTTTTCTTTTCTCTTCTTCTTTTTTTTTTTTTTTTTTTTTGTCCTGCTCTGACGCAGTTGTGGTATTTTTGGATCACGGAGAGAGAAAGAGAGAGAGAGAGAGAGAGAGTGTGTGATTGTGTGTGTGTGTTTGTGTGTGCGTGAGATGAGGTGTTTTGTTTCCATATTTGATGTGTTCGTATGTAGCTGTGTGCGTGCGTGTTTGTGTATGTTGAGAGGGAGTTGCGTGCATGTAAGTTTATTGGGTGTAAGTGGACTGGATAGAGGTTCATGTGAGCTCATGTGTGCCTATTCAGTGGAGAGTGGCAGTGTGTGTGGATGGTTATGTGCGTGTGTGTGTGTGTGTGTGTGTGTGTGTGTGTGTGTGTGTGTGTGTGTGTGATAGGTGGAGGGGTGGTTGTGTACGTGTATGCGCATGTGTGGTGGGTAGGGGAGGTGACTGTGTGTCTGTCGTGTCCAGGGGAGGGAACGAGAATGTTGTCTTGGCTTGTGGGGAAGCGCTTAGTCTATCCCTTCCTCCTCCTCCTCCTCCTCCTCTTCCTCCTCCTCGTCCTCCTCGTCCTCCTCCTCCTCCTCCTCCTCCTATAACCCAGGAAACCATTTACTGCGCTGGGTAGTAACACTATAACCAAATGGCGCCTGGTGATGCATGGGTTATGGCGCCACAACCGACTGGAGCCTGTAAGGATATCCATCAGAGAGGTGATTGGGATTTGTTGGTCACGTAGTACCACTCAGGGGCGATTGAGATTGCTTTCCCTTGCCGTACATGTCAGGATTTGGTATCCAAGCCCCGGGTCCCTACGCTCTTGATGGATCAAGGTAAGATTAGATGATGCATGGATGGATACAGTGCTTTCTAAAGGGTTCAGAACGTGAAGAATAAAAATGTATATTTAGGACTTATAGTTAGTGTTGTGTAAAATGCATTGTGTATTTTGAACTGTTAATTAAACCACAATTTTATCCTCTCTAAAACTCCTCGTTTTTTGAGTAACAAAATACTAATATATATAATTACATATTGGGGCTAAGATGCGAATGAATGTGTTTGAGTGGATGAGTAAAGTGGGAGTGCGTCGTCCTGTCTCGGCTACCTCCCTTTCCTTGGGGGAGGCAGCCTAGGTATATGGATAGATAGATAGTAGTTACATTCGGTATGGTAATGCCATACGTAGTTTATATCGGTTTTTGTTTAAATGCCTTTCCTCAGAACTTTTAAGCTGATTAAATTTTTAACACCTGAAGTAGGTGCAAGAAAATAACGATTGGAGAGACGGGCTCTGGTGTGGCGGTGCAGCCCACAGGTGCGGGGTGGCAGCAGCGGAGCGAACCCATTATCAGCGGAACAGGACCATTATCAGCGGAACACAACCATTATGAGCGGCATCAGCGGCAAGCATTCGAGGGGTGGGAGCAATACCAGGCACCCTTGTTGGAACATTAGCAGGTCCAGGTGGGGAGGGGGAAGGAGAGGGCTGCTCAGGCGAGAGGTGCTGGAATTTTAATGCAAAGTTCATGTAGTGTTCCGAAATCCTGGTGTGCAACCACTTCAGTCCGATGACATTTTTTTCATTTTCTTGTTTTTTGCCAGACAGCTTATTTTTGCTTAAGAAAGACCGCTCGCACAGTAGGTTTGCTGGACGGATATAACTACCTCCTCTGTTGGAATCGTCTCTCCTGAGGTGGAAAAAAAATAGGAGCTACGACAAAATACATACGTCGGATGGATGAAGTCGAGATGCAATAAACCCGGTGCAAAGGGAGGAAAAATGTCTGTGTTCATATACTTTGCATATTCTGTAGAGGGAAGAAGTTATGAATTTGTCTTGATGATTCGTTCAGTATAATAAGAGACTTTTTTTTGAGGTGAGAAATACTAGGCAAAGATATTTTCTAGATAGACGAGATGGGCGACACCAAGGCGAGCACATTGCCACCTATTTGTTTAAGTGGAATTCTGTGGGGAAGGATCTAGCGCGCCGCCCTTCGCCTACCGTTTCACAGACTCAGACTTGACGGTTTCCTTCCCCTCCCAAAATGTCTTCAAGGTTTCCGTCAAATGTACTTTCTGTAGGACACTTGCCACTAATAGCTTGCGCTTAGCCTAGTACCCTTCGACTCCAAAAAATAATTGTTTAAACGCCCTGTTGCTACTGATGAAGGACGCTGGGCACCAATTGGTTAATGAAAGAGTCGCCTAACTTTCCAGAGTCTTAGCATTCTCATGTCATGAACTCTTTACTACATGACGTCGCGTGTAGTTTGAATAAATAATTTAGTGGTAGCAAAGATGTAATGGAAATGAAGGCCCCCAATCTAAAAGGCGCAGAAGCTTAAGAGAAGGGTATGACAGACACAAGTCATTTACAGCGATATGGAAGGCAGTAGTTGTAGTAGTAGTGATTGTAGTAGTAGTAGTAGTAATAGTAGCAGTGTACAGTTACATAATGTTGAATCATATATGGTTAAATGGAAGACGGTAGTTAGTCGGGGATTTAGATGTAATCAGACGGAGTACAGGGCAGAGAGGAGGCAGACGTGATGAGAGAGATTACACTACCATTAGACAGTGGAATTAATGGTGTGGTGGCAGTAAACATTAGTGTGGTGTAGTGGTAGTAGACAGTAGTATAGTGTAGAGGTAGTAGTCAGTGGTATAAATGGTTGTGGCAGAAGAGGAAGGTATATACGGTGTAGTGATAACAGACAGTGGTATTATGGGTATGGTGGTAGTAGTGGACGGTGGTATATAGATATAGTGTAATAATTGGAGAAGAATATTGTATGGTGTTGGTGTGGGACCCATCTCACCCCTAGGGACCTCCACTACCCGCCCTTCATACAGTCTCCCTCGCCTGCTGTTGAGGTGATAAGAGTAGGAGCAAAGACGAGAGGGACTGAAAAGAGGGGAGAGGAAGGAGGAGAACTGGGGGCTTTTAAGGAAGGATGGAAGAAAGGAATGGAAAGAGGGACTGAAGCGAGAGGAAAGAGAGAGAGAGAGAGAGGTGGGGGTGGTGTAAGAGAATATGGTGCTTTTAAGAATGAAGGAAGAAGAGAAAGATTCGTAAATGTGGGAAAGAAGAAAGTGAGGTGCAGGTTACGAAGGGAGAAATGAAAGAAAAGAAGAAAGGGGATGGGGGAGAAGGAAAAGGAGTAAGGGTTTAAAAAGGGAGGAAACGTAGGAAGAAAAATTGGCAACTTTAAGAGAGATTAAGAAAAGAGAACAAAACAAAGTTGAGAGTTTTCCTGTAGTAAGGGAGAAGAAGAGCAGTGGACGTAAAAGAAGGGGAAAATAAGGGAGAAAATAAGGAAATAAGGGAGAGAATAGGATGCTACTGAGGAGAGGGATGGAAGGAAGGAAAGGAAGAAAGAATGATAAGAACGGAGGGGTCAGAGGGAGGAAGAGAATGGGAAATGCTAATAAGGAGGAGACAAAAGGAAATGAAACAGTAAATGATGTGTGTGTGTGTGTGTGTGTGTGTGTGTGTGTGTGTGTGTGTGTGTGTGTGTGTGTGAACAGTAAGAAAAGCCGATGAAAGGAGAGAAGGGAAAAAGAATGGGTTGCTTTTAAAACTGAAGCTCCAGTGACTCACTCGTAGCCAAGTAATATCATATGAATTACCATCACGATATCTGAAACGGGAAATTACAAGAGGATACCACTTCCACACAATAAATAAATGTTTTGTCCTTTACCCATGAAACGGTAGAAATGCAAGAAACCTCACACACACACACACACACACACACACACACACACACACACACACACACACACACACACACACACACACACACACACACACACACACACACACACAAGCATCATGGCATGGAAAGGGGATAAAATATTGTTCAGGTGGCACAGGTGGAACATAAAATGACTTAAAATGCAGACAGGCTCTTGTGTGTAATTAGGTATATTATTGTTTGTCAAGTAATCATAATATATATAGTAAACATTAATTCCCCTGTATGGTGCATTATTTCTGCGTTCTTGCCCAAAGATAAATGTCCTAAATAAACATAATTATCTCAGTAATTCCAGCATAATCCATGAAGGGACAAAGTAATCTATGAAAATAATAGAAAAGAAGGGCATTACTGTCCCATGAAATCCGGTATATTCCACGAAGGGCCACATTAATCCCTATAAATCTGACCTAATCCATCAAGGGCAGTTGTATCTCACTAAATCCAGCCTACTCCATGAAGAGCCACAGTAATCTCCGTAAATCCAATATAAGCCATGAAGGTTGGTACTATATCTAAATAAATCCAGTATAATCCACCAGTGGTATTAGTATCTCATTAAATCCGGTGTAATCCATCAATGGAGTTAGTACATCAGTAACTCCTGTACAGAACGCAAAAAGCCACATTAACCTCCATAAATCCTGTGTAATCCATGAGAGGCCACATCAGACCTCCATAAATCCTTCTAATCCATCAAGGGCCACAGTAATCGCCATAAATCCAGCATAATCCCTGAAGAACACTAGTAACCCCTTCAAGTCCGGCTTAACACATCACAGTAAGCTCCATAAATCCACACATAAATCCACGAATAGGAACATTAATCTCCATAAATCCTCTTTAATCCATCAGGGGTCAAAGTAATCGCCCTGTCGATGATCCCGGAGTGGCCAATCAGAGTGAAGTGATCTCAGCGTGAAAAAATTGAGTATAAGAGTACTGGCAGAAGGGTCCTTAGTACGAGGATAGGTAGGCAGGTAATTAGGAGTGTAAGTAGGTAGGTAGGTAGGTAGGTAGGTGGGGAGGTAGGTACAAAGGCAGGTAATCGTTAATATAAATAGGAAGGTTTGTCGGGAGGTAGGTAGTAGGCAATTAGGGGGTGTAAGTAGAGGGTAGGTAGGTAGATAGGTAGGAAGGAAGGTAAGTAGGTAGGCAGTTAGGGGTGTAAGTAGAGGGTAGGTAGGTAGGTAGGTTGGTATGTAGGTGGGTACAGGTAGGTAGGTTGGAAGGTAGGAAGGGAACCGGAGGAGTAAGTAGAAGAGTAGATAGGGAACTGAAGGAGTTAGTAGAAGGTAAGTAGGGAAATGGAGGAGTTAGTAGGAAGGTAAGTAGGGAATTGGAGTTTAGTAAGAAGGTAAGTAGGGAATTGGAGGGGTTAGTAGGAAGGTCAGTAGGGAATTGGAGGGGTTAATAGGCAGGTAGGTAGATAGACAGGTGGGATAGACGGATAGATACATAGATAGATCAATAGATATGTAGTAATACAGGATGATAGACTTGCGTAATGATTGACTGGCTGGTGATTGAATGAATGTATGGATATGTACGCCAGATGGTAAGTGTGGAGAGAGAGAGAGAGAGAGAGAGAGAGAGAGAGAGAGAGAGAGAGAGAGAGAGAGAGAATGTACTAGTGTTGGCAAAAGCTACACAAATGCCTGGGCTGGGAGTTGGCAGGGATTGTGTTTACGACATTTTAGCTCCCCACAGAGGCAACAAGGATTTATGCAAGAAGGAAATGGCGGTGTTTGTAACGAGGATGCAAGGGGGGAAGGCTGCCTCAAGGACACTGGCATTACCACAGCAGAGACGAATGCAAAGTAGGAGAGGAGATGGATGAAAAAAAAAAGTTGGACATCATGACAGTAGGCAAGAAAGTGGATGAAAAAAAATAGGATATCCAGACATTAAGGGGATGTGGATGAATTAATTATAACCTCAGAAAGTAGACAATGTGAGAATGAACAGAGTAGCAGGCTGGAGTAAATGACCCAAAACTTGATAGCCATAGTGGAATGCAGAAGTAGAGGAGGAGATGTGCATGAATGGAATAGGAAGCAAAGTGTAATGCGAAAGTGGAGAATTCGAATAAACGCGGTATAGAGAATTAGAACAAACGCGTTGTAGAGAATTAACAACTGCGCTATAGAAAGTTAGAACAGCCTCGAAATAGAGAATGACAATGGGTGCCCAGTGTGTCAGCGTTGTTCCAGCAGTTCTAGGACAGCACAGAAGTGGGACAACAGCTGGGAGGGCGGGGAGTGTTGAAAATAAAAGCAGGCAGAACCCACAACTTTGTAGCTGGAAACAAAAGCTCTGTGAACAAGCTACAAACTTTCCAGTGCAGGAGAACAATAGGCGCTGGTCAGGTTAGCCCCTTTTGCCAAACTTTTTTTTTTTTTTTTTTTTTGTGGTTTATTTTTGCTGCCAGGCGATTTTTATTCAGTTAAGGAGAGCCCACCTGGTAGAGAAGTTATTGGAGGCTACTTTTACTCCCTCCAGTTCAAGTAGTTTTTTTTTTTCTTCATCATACGTGAATGAAATCGTCTGGAGATAGCATGAATGAAATATAAAAGATATTGGATTAAAGAAGTTGATGCCTTTGGTCAGTAGACATAAAAATCTAAGTCGTCTTCTGCAGTGTATGCAGAAAACATTGATAGGATATTTATTCCCTTGATCGATATATTCTGAAAAAATATGGGGGACATTTTTGTCTTGTATTGTATTTCACGGGAAAATAATTACGAGTCTGGGTAATGTTCACCCATCACATGTACGGTTGCGGACAAAGTTCTGGCCCATTTCAGATCGATAAATAACCGGAAAGAGTGATAATTTTAAGGAACACGATGATGACACATTGGAGCCGTGTAATAATTTCAGATTCATATGTAAAGGTTTCATAATTGCTCGATTGTGAGAGATGCCTTCATGTGGTGGCACTGATACAACCGATCTGCTCCGCTGCCTGGATATACAAGCGTCCCTTGAACGCCCTTCATATTCCCGAAAAGGAGGATGGTGCACAGCAGGAGGAGGACAGCTTCACCCTGCAGTCCACTACAGTAGGTTCACACTGAGATGAGCCTGGGGTTGTAACCACCACCACCACCATCACCACCATTACTATTACTACTACGACTATTACCACTACTACTTGTTCGGTTAAAAACTGGATCGATACTTTGGTCCGCGACCGTACAAGCTTCCCCGAAAGCGTAAAATCCCGGCCTCTGATTTCCTCGTGTCTTACAGGCTAATTTGGCAGGAATGACTGAATCTGGCATGAACGCGCAATCATCCCGCCGGAGCTTAGCGAGGATGGCTAGTTAAAGTCCATTCGTTGGCAGGAGACAAATTGAAACGAAGGATAATTCCATTTTCAATTTGGGAGTTTTTCAATTTCCAGAGATGATAAACGTGGCTTTTCATTACCCGACAACGAATGGGACTTTTTTTTTTTTTTTTTTTTTTTACCTGCGTGTCAGAGGCAGCAATATTTCCCCCATGTTGACTTCCTGGCCGTGTAACCTATTCCCCAGTTCATTTTTTTTTTTTTTTTTTTTTTTTTTTTTTTTTGACTATGACGTTTGTAAATTGGAATGGGTGCCTATTTTTCACTAACCTTTTTTTGTTTTTGAGACTGACGTTTATAAATTAGACCGTGCTCTAATTTTTCCACCTGCCCTATTTGGTTCCTGTATACTTTGTTAATTTCCATACAAATTGACTCGCAGACGCACAAGTTAACGACCATAATATTCCTGGCCATTCAGACTTTACATAGGTCGTTTAAACTGAGGGTGGAATTGTTGATAAGAGGGGTGCAGATTTTTACTGTCGCTTCTGTGAAAAGTGTTCCCATGTTATTATTAAAAAAAGAAAAAGGAATATTAAAAGCAGCTCAATCACTGCACTGGAATTAATTAATAGTTATATAGGTCTTTTAAAGGTATTGGGGTGTAATTGTCGATACGAGGGGTGAAAATTTTTACTCTGGTTTCTGTGGAAATTATTCTCAATTTGTTTAAAAAAAAAAAAAAAAAGTAACAGAAAAGAAAGAAAAAACGGGTTAAATCACTGCACTGGAATTGATTAGATAATAGATCTTTTAAAGGTTTTGAGTGTGAAATCGGCGATAACAGGGGTGAAAATTGTTACTGTAGCTTAAATGAAAAAATCCCAAGTCATCGTTAAAGTAAAGAAAAGAAAAGGAAAGAATAGAAACAGAAGGAAAAAAAAAGAAGCAGCATTTTCACTGAGCTCGAATTAAATTTTCCGTTTGCTACGTCCGTTTGACCTTATTCATGTGCGTTAACTCTTGCAGTATGACAGCGCCCGTATTGCTTTATTCATACTGCCTACAGATGGATTTATTTAGTTTTGGGGGAGAATAATTGCAGTGGAGCGGAAAATGGATCCTAACCTCCCCATTTCTGAAATCTTCTCCACGGTTGAATAAATGGTCTGTGGGTAACTAACAGAATTTTAGTGGAAGGGATGTCATGGGATTAAAGGAGATAAAAGAGAAAATGGAATCTGTATTTGACATCTCAGAAAGCCTCTCCCAAGACGAAGGAAATCGTCTTAAGAACAATTAGGTCTCGTAAGTTACCAAAAATAATACCAATACAGGTGACCCACTTGACGTGAAGGGGTTGAGGCCTGCTCAAAGATGAATAATAATTAATAATAATAATAATAATAATAATAATAATAATGATAAGCATAATCATAATAAGAACCAGAAAGCACAGAGAGTGCGCATACCTCCGCCAGTGCCATCGCCATTAAAATGGATCCGGATCCGTGAAGATATTGTGTGGAATACATAGGATCCGGATCCACCTCCAGATTTACTCAATTGTTCCTTGACCCATGGCTATTCTTCCACAAAGTTTTATTGAAATTCATCGAGACCTTGTGGAGATATTGTGCAGGATACATAGGATCTGGATCCTCCCCAAAATTTAATTAAACTTTTATTGGCCCATGGCCCACCCGTCCACAAAATTTCATTGAAATTCATGGAGAACTTTTGGAGATATAATGTGGACAAACAAAGAAACTAGCAAACATAAGTGAATACTTAATCTCCAGCTTCGTTGTCAGAGGTAATAACAACAATAACAAAATACACATCACTGGCAGAGTGGGTTAATTGCCACTGGGTTCCGTACAGACAAATGCCAAACCTTTTCACGCCTCTATGACCATTAGCCCGATCAAAAGCCCAAAAGCCCCATACAAGCCCACCCGACCCGAAACAGTTTGGCCTACTTTCACACAACAGAGAGAGAGAGAGAGAGAGAGAGAGAGAGAGAGAGAGATTGAGTTGGTAAAGCCTCCTTTGTGTCCTAGCGAAAGAGTAGAGGGAGCCGCGGAAGTCATCAACAATCTCAGGCATCTTAGTCATTCTTAGGCTCCTAGGACTCACATTCAGGCTAGGACCCACTCTCAGGCCATTACTCACTTTCTGGCCATAACTCACTTTCAGGCTTGGACTCACTCTCTGGCTCCAAGAACTCACCCAGGCTCTCAAGACTCATTAGGCTCCTAAAACTCATTTCAGGCTCTTGAACCCCTTTCTCAGACACCTTGGACTCACTCTTAGGCGAAGCGAGGGTTCATGGTGACGGTATAAATAAATATTGATTAATTCCTATCAAAAATTTACCAAGCCAGAAATTAAAGGAAGAAAGAAAGAAAAAGAAAACATCAAAAGAAAACCGCGTAGGGGTTTCTCGAAGCAGCCAGGCCTTCAATAACCCTCGAAGTATTGGGACAGCTCATTTATTTTGGTCCAGCAGCTCCTTTATATTGTTCCAGGTTAAGCCAGGCGATTTTATTAAGCTGAGAGAGAGTCAAAAGAGCCTGAGAGTGTTAACAAAAATACCAAGAAACAGCAGCGTCAAACCAGGAGGCCAAGAGAATAAAGAAAACGGATTAGGGGTTTGGGGACGCGGAAAGCCTTTGATTAATGGCCTAACTTGCCAAGAACAGTTCACCATCTGAGAGTTTTATGTGTGTGTGTGTGTGTGTGTGTGTGTGTGTGTGTGTGTGTGTACTTTATTGTGGCTTTTTTTAGAGGGTACGGTATGAGATATGGAATTCTTTGTCCACTCTTGGCTTTGAGAGAGACTGACAGACAGACAGGCAGGCAGGCAGACAGATAAAGACAGACTGACAGCAGACGGATAGAGAGAATTCTACCTGAACTTAACTACTACAAATTACACCTTTTTTCAGTGATTGACACATTTAGGGTAATGGAGTGTTGTAAATGCGTTAATGGAGATTTGCTCGTTATAAAAATTCACCGGCCGTCCTAATTTTGATGGATTTTGAGAGTTTAATAACCTGTTCGGTAATTAGGGCCGCGTTGATGTTAATGACGGCTTAAGCAACAATAATTAACTCCCTAATGGATTTGCAATTTTCGCCATTACGGAGGCGGTTTTCGTCTTCCTCATGTGTTATGTCTTTTTCATTTTCTCGTCCTCTTCAGTCTCTCGTCTCCCTCATTTTCTCGTCTGCGTCATTTTCTGGTCTTCCTCATTTTTCTTCTTCCTCAGTTTCTTGTCTTCCTCGTGTTTTCGTCTTTTTCACTTTCAACACGTCCACATGCTCTATACATCGTCATTTTCTGGTCTTCCTCGTTTTCACATCGTCGTCAGTTTCTTGTCTCCCTCATTTTCTGGTCTTTCTCATTTTCTTCGTACTGCTCACACTTCTTTATTTGGACTTTTTTTGTTTTTGTTTTACCCACGTCATTCCTTCCATGTCGCGTTTATATTAATTTCGGAGCAACTCTTCCTTGATGATTTCTCACTCTCTCTCTCTCTCTCTCTCTCTGATATATATATATATATATATATATATATATATATATATATATATATATATATATATATATATATATATATATATATATATATATATATATATATATATATATATATATATATATATATATATATATATATATATGTGTGTGTGTGTGTGTGTGTGTGTGTGTGTGTATTTGGGCAAATGGGATAATAAACGCTGAATTTTCTACAAACGTTCATAAATTCTCTCCTGAAGTGAGTAAAACTACGTGGCAATAGCAAGAATTAAACACACACACGGAATTAAGGGGTTAGTAGTGATCATTAGTATTCCACATGATTCTGTCCTTTCACAAAATATTTCCCTATTATTATTATCATCCGTGGTCTGAGCAGAATTTCCCTGACCTTGTTCTTATACTATGATACTTTCTCCCTCACTTATACCCGTACTTATTTTCCGTCAGTTCATTAATTGGAACTTTACGCAATTAAGTTACTGCGCACTTTGCATAAGTTATGTGAATTGTATTTATTTGGGACCTTTGCTTATCAGAGGTTATGTGTCCTGAATAAAGTTTGTACGATCTTTAACTCCACACATTCTCGATAATATTACGCCTTGTTGGACGGATCTCTTGTATGTAGGGAGTTTCATTATATAAATTATTTCCTAATTCCATCAGTAAGTGGACGTCAGTTTTATTTATTTATTTTTTTTCAGCACTAGACGAAACAGCTCAAGTCAAGAGACACATTTCCAACCAGAGTAGTTAAATAATGGCCCTTCTTCCATCTCTTTTCCCTCCTGTCGTCCATTTGTTTCCTCCTCTCCCTCCAGATTTCCCTCTCCTCCTTCCTCCAACTTTACACTATCCCTCCAACATTCCTGCCTTCCCATTCCCTGCACGCACACAGCCATACACGCACGCAAGCACATACCTTACATAGCCTAGGTACAGGAATGCAATGAACACAATCTCTCTCTCTCTCTCTCTCTCTCTCTCTCTCTCTGCTTGTATGTGTGTATGTATGTATGCTTGGTGTTTTTCAGTGTCTTTTCGTGTTTACAGAGTCTCTTCTTTGTCTGCTTTCCCTTCTTCTTTACTTCCCCTCTCCTCCTTCTACCTTTGTCTTTTATTTTCTCCTCTTCATTTCTCTCCTTTCTTCTCCTCCCCCTCTCCCATTCTCCTCCCCCTCCCCCTTTCTCCTCCCCCCACTAAGCACTCCCTTGGGGCACAACAGTCATTAGCGAGCGGAGGGAAATTACGTTTGGGGGAGGGGGGGTGTAAGAGAAGAGGGGAGGGGAGGCAGAAGCGGGGAGAGGAGGAAGAGGGGGATAGAGAAGATGGGAGGGGAGGAAGAGGGAGGGGGAAGGGGAGGGAGAAAAAGGGGAGAGGAGGGGAGGGGGAGAAATAGGAGCGGAGGCAGAGGGATGGGAAATGATCTATAGGGAAGAGAGGCAAGGGATGCAGGAGGAGGAGGAGGAAAAATAGTGAGAAGCGGGAGGGGAATGGGGGAGAGGTGATGAGAGGAAGGGGCGTGGAAGAAGAGAGGGAGGGGAGTGGTGGAGGAAGGGAGGGGGAGGGGATTAGAAGACGCGGGGAGGGGGGAGGGGAGGGGAAGAGAGAGGACTGATAATGTTGGTACACCACCCCTTCCCTCTCCCATCGTACTCGTTAATCTTCTGTCTTCTGCATAGTAATTATTTTATATATCGCATTTCCGCATATAATACTTCCATATCAGCAACTGCATCTCACCCCTTTTAGTACGATGATATCCTGTTGTTAGCCGTTACCAACAGACGATTGTATTCAGCACAAGTAACCGTTTTAAGTAGCAGTAGTAGTAACCCCATACTCATCTGAATGTGAACCCGATGGACTGTGTGTGTATAGAGAGAGAGAGAGAGAGAGAGAGAGAGAGAGAGAGAGAAAGCTTGCCAGTGGACCATTTCTACCGAAACTACTTTTTGGGCACATGGCAGTCTGATTTCTAGCGCTCCACCCGAATGTACCCCATGAAGTTTTGACGGTCGATCCGTAAATGGCGCATAGGGATGCAGTTCCAAGGGATGGTTTGGGGTATTAATGCTGACATATTGCCGCTTAGGGATGAGTGACTGGCTATCATACCCTAAAGTGTCTGGACTCAGCGACCTAAACCCCAGACCCGTACGTTCCTGACAGGGGAGTATGTGACTGGTCGAGGGACATAGGGATGAAGTAAATAGCATGTCATTTGTCAGAGATGAAAATGTAAAATGAAAATGAACCATAATTTGTGAAATATTATATCCCCGTGGTTTTAATGTAGGCTAAGTTTTTTTTTTTTATCTTTATTACATGTGGGTGAAATATTAGAGCGTAGCGAAACATTATTCAAATTACCTTACTAACCTGGCCCTGATAACAAACACAAATATTCATAATTATGCTGATATATTCACAGCGCTTTATACGCCCACGCATCCACGTTTCCAAAGCATTATTCTTCCACTGGTGAAATAATGAGTTTTTTTCTTTTTTCCTTGAATAATTTGAGAGTGCCGAAGCGAAGAATTAGAGTGGAAATTAATTGAAGGCGCTCTCTCTCTCTCTCTCTCTCTCTCTCTCTCTCTCTCTCTCAGTGGTTCCTTTCAACAAACTCTCAACTTAGGAGATGAATTTTTGGCTCATCGTCTTGAGAGAGAGAGAGAGAGAGAGAGAGAGAGAGAGAAACTACTAAAACTTTCACACCTCTGACTAGAAACTTCCCATCTTCGCATTTCACATTACACATTTCACTCGTTAGTTATATTCCATGATGACACCGTTGTTAATATTCTCCTGTGGCGCTAATAATATTCCCACCTGACACTCGTAAATATTCTCACATGACGCTTGGTAATATTCCCGCATGACACAGTACACGTTCTGTTTATAAGTGCACCCATCCAGCTAAATCCACTTAATATATTCCTCTTTAGTATCCTTGGTTTTGGTGGTAATATTTCTTGCTCTCTTCCAGTTTTGTATTCTCCCTTACACGGTCCACTTGTTTGCATATTAAACCATCCTTCCAATTACCTTCACTTAGTCTCAGCCTCCATTATATTATTGAATTACTCTCTCGACACCGACATTTAATTTTCCAAAGTATATGCACCGAGAGACACTCGAGTCTGGCGGAGGGTAAGTTCGGGTATTCATTTACGTTATTGTTATTATTATTATTATTATTATTATTATTGTTATTATTATTACTGTCATTACTATTATTATTATTATTATTATTAATATTATTATTATTGTTATTATCACTACTGCAACTACTACAACTTCTACTACTACAACTACTGCTACTACTACTACTACTGCTATCATCATCATCATCATCAATCATCATCATCATCATTTTATTTCTCCACGTCAGATGCTAATGAGTTTCTTTTGTTGAAAGAAAAAAAAAAGTTTCTCTGATACATTCTCCTTTTTAACCAGTACTCGTAAATCAGTTTTGTCTCGGAATAACTGATTTTTCTGCCAAGTACGAGAGGACATTGTTTCTCTGGATTTTTCGTACTTTCTTTTAATATAAATAAATAAATAATGAATAAATTAATGTATATATGTATTGTATGTGTGTGTGTGTGTGTGTGTGTGTGTGTGTGTGTGTATGAGAGAGAGAGAGAGAGAGAGAGAGAGAGAGGGGGGGGGGGCAAAAGTACCCACACAAAGCCATCCCAGACAGCTCGCCGCTTAAAGCACAAGACCGCCAAACAACCACGATGCAACTCCAAACACCCACAGTTTCAAGAGTTAAACAGGCCCCCCACAGCACGGAGACTCCACACAAGACTCCATACAAGACTCCAAGCAACACCTCGAGCAGGACTCCAAGCATGACCCCAAAGCAAGACTGCATGCAAGAATACAAGCAAAACCCTAAGCAAGACTCCAAAGGTTACACCAATCAAGACTCCAAACAAGACTTCAAGTAAGACTCCAAACAAGACTCCAAGCAAGACAACAAATAAGACTCCAAACAAGACGCCAAGCAAGACTGCAAATAAGACTCCAAACAAGACGCCAAGCAAGACACCAAGCAAGACTGCAAGCAAGTACAGTCCCCAGAGTCTAGATCCTCAACAAATACTCCTTTCACAGCAGCGAAACTCCCAAGAAAATACAACTTCCAGAGCGAGACGCCAAGCAATCAAACTCCTACACAGAGAGACCCACCACTACCACCACGGAGAAAGAAAAAAAGTAAATAAAGAAAATTACAATAAAAATAGTAAGACAAGTAAAGTTCCCCACAACCAAACTCTTTTAGTACTCGCGTCACCGCAGGACTATACTCTCTTCACTTTACCTTGGCGTAAAATTGCTATCTCTCCATCTTGAATGCTGAGATGTTTCTTGTTCCTTGCTACTAATAAAGTGTTGTTACCCGTTTAATGGGTGTCTCTATAGTAAAGGAGGAAATTTGCTGGCTAGTAAAGTCCTGAAGTAATAGAATCCTCCCTTACTAACAATGAAAATAAAATATACAGGACTTACTAATATTTAAAGGAGGAAAAAGCTCAGAAAGGCCATACAATGAATTAGATTTCCTCGTCCAGAGCCATAAGGGAAAGTGATAAAAAATAAATGAGCTTAGCGCCTAGCCAGAAGAACTCGGTTATACATAAACATTATCATTGGGGAAGCCACTGGATCGACTTCCTTAACATCAGTGAGTCTCTTTATTTGGCTCTGTATCTGTTTCTCTCTCTCTCTCTCTCTCTCTCTCTCTCTCTCTCTCTCTCTCTTCGGCTTCCCATTCTCAGTCATCCCTCGTCCTTTCCTGTGTGTTCATTCTTTTCCTGTCTTCTCGAGTCTTCTGATTTTCTTCGCTTTTCTTGTCTCCCTCCTTCATTCCCCCTGTCTCCTCTCTCATCCTCATCCCTCTCTTTCTTTCTTATTCCTTCTATTCTTTTCTTGATTTTCTTCGTCCTTATCTTTCTCCTTCGCTTCCCCTTTCTCCTCTTTCATCTCATATCGCCCTCCCTTTTTTTCTTTCTTTTTCTTTTTTGCTGTCACCTTCTTTCTGTTTCTTTTATTTCCTTTTTCTTTTTGTCGCCTCTTCCTTTTTTTCGTTCCTCCCTTCTTTTTATTCCTCTGTTCCAGTATTTAGTCATTTCATAACTTTTTCACTATGTTTATTTTTCTTTCGTATTTTTCCTCTTTTCTTGTGTAATGTTTATTTTCATTCATTCATTGCCAGACGCCATGTATCCCAAACAGGGTGGCCAAGGGCTTAGAGTTAATTGTTTTACAGGGAGGGGCACTAATCCTCCACCAACCCCACTTGACACGTAGGGATGCCAACAGCATCTGGTGTTCCCAGGCGGTCACCCATCCAAGTACTAACCAGACCCAACGTTGCTTACTTCATATTTATTTTGTCATACTAGCTTCAACCCCATGCTTTCTCACTCTCTCTGTCAGTTCCTTTTTTCCGTCCCTCTCTTCCTTTTTTCCCTCACTCAGTTCCTTTTTATCCTCTCTCTTTTCCTTTTCTCGCTCTCCCTCTTCCTTTTCTTCCTTTCTTTTTTCCTTTTCTCCCCCTCTCTCTCCCCTTTCTCCCTCTCTCTCTTCCTCTTCTCCCTGTCTCCGTTCATTTTCTTCCTCTCTCTGTTTCATTTTCTCCCTCTGTCTCTCTGTTCTTTTTTTCTTTCTCTTTTCTCCCTCACGCTGTTCCTCTTCTCCCTTTCTCTTCCTTTTCTCCCTCCCTCTTTTCCTTTGCTCTCTCTCTGTGTTCCTTTTCCTCCCTCTCTGTGTTCACTTTCTCTCTCTCTCTCTCTCTCTCTCTCTCTCTCTCTCTCTCTCTCTCTCTCTCTCTCTCTCTCTCTCTCTCTCTCTCCTCTTATTCTTCCTCCTCTCGCTTCCCCTCCATCCCTCTTTCCCCCTCTTTCCACTAGCCTTCCATATTTCCTTTTTTCCCCTTCCATCCACCCTCTCATCCCCATCCTTAACACCTTTCTTTCCCCCCCTCCTGTCCTCTCTCCTATTCTGTCTTTCTCTCCCCTCTCTCATGCTCTTTTTCTCTCCCCTCTCCCATCGCCTCTTTCCGCTGTCCCATCCTCTCTTTCTCTTCCCTCTTCCATCCCCTCTTTCTCTCTCCCCTCCCATTTTCTCTCCCCTCCCCCTTTCAATCTACCCCACTTTCTCTCTCTCTCTCTCTCTCTCTCTCTCTCTCTCTCTCTCTCTCTCTCTCTCTCTCTCTCTCTCTCTCTCTCTCAGCCAATATTTCAGACTTTCTTCCCTTTCCATTATCCCCTCTCCTTATCCCCTCGTAGCTTCCATAATTCATTCTCTCTCTCTCTCTCTCTCTCTCTCTCTCTCTCTCTCTCTCTCTCTCTCTCTCTCTCTCTCTCTCTCTCTCTCTCTCTCTCTCTCTCATCCTGCGTCAACCTTCTCTCACCTCTCTTTCTCTCACTCTCTCCCCTCACCATCTCCCTCGTCTCTCCCTACCCTCCCTCTTACTATCTCCCTGCACTCCCTCTCACTCCCTCTCTCGCCCTTCCCTCACCATCATCATCCTCTTTCCCTCAGCCCCTCACCCCACTCTCCCCACCATCTTCGTACCATTTCCCTCCTCCTCCCCCACCATCTCCTCCCCCTCCCCCTCCCCCATGGTCTTCCCACGCTTTCCCTCCCCCTCCTCCATGATCTTCCCACTCTCTCTCTCACTCCCACGCTTGATCCATTACCATATTTATCCTGGCGGTGGTCTTGCGTCGGCCTTGCATACATGAATAATATACCATGCAGATTTCTCATTGGCTTATTGGCACGCCTGGAAGCAGCACCAGTCCATCCGATACTTTATTTAATTATTACCTTTAAGGGGCCGAGGTATTTGTGGCTAGTTACATGACAGAGCTACACTGCTGTCGGAGGGGAAGTGTATGAATTACTATACTCGCTTTACTCAAACTTGGCCTAAAATTGCCATATTTCCATCTTGAATGCTGAGCTCTAACAATATATTAACACTACACTGTGATGATGGCCACAGAGAAGTTCAGTGGAAATGCTGTTGATCCATAGTATTGTCTTTTTCTATAACTGAGCTACGCGAAATAAGCTGCAAAAGGACGAAAATCTGGGCCAAGTTGAGTTGAAAGAACTGTAATTACGTGGGGGATCTTTATTACTTCTGAGAGGCGGAAGTATTAATGGCTTGTTGGGTGACATATTATCTGTGTTACTTTTGACATATTATCTGTGTCACTGTTGAAGGGGAAAAATTATACCGGGTTGTTCAGTGACAGCTCTGTGATATTTTTACCTATGAAAGGAATAGTGTAGATGGCTTGTTATGCGACAAATTGTATATTTTATGTTTAAGGTAATTAAAAATGCTTTTTTTTTTATATTTGTAAATTATGATGATGCAATAAGTGAGGGCGCCAACCATCCACTTACTTGATGTTGTGCAGTCTTCGGATGACCCTACACTTTGTAACACGCCAAATGGTTTATTGCAACACATGAAACCATTTACCGAGCTGGGTGGTAGCCATATAGCCAAATGACGCGTGTTGATCGAGACACTCCAACCGGATTGGCCCCACAGTTTACGTCTAAGGCAAGGTTGGGGTTTATTGCTCACCGAATGCCACTCAGAGGCAAGTGCGGCTGGTCACCCTCGCCTTTAAAGTCAGGACTAAGTAGCCTAGCCCTGCGCCCCTGTTCCCTTAATGGCGCAAAACAATTACTGGATCGTGGATGGATGAAGAAAATCAGTACAAACTGTTGCAGTGATGAGTACAGTATGACAATGCTGACGGTATTACAAGATGACAGCCGAGAATTTTGTATATATACCGGTACACACACACACACACACACACACACATATATATATATATATATATATATATATATATATATATATATATATATATATATATATATATATATATATATAGCATTACATAAGTTTCTCATTTTGACTGCGTTGGGATTCCTCTGCTGTTAACCAGTACACAATTCCAATTTTTGCCAGTGCTATGGAAGGGCTGTAAAGGCTCATACCAACTTTATGTGGCTTTTTTCTTGCTGAGTAAAATCGTCTGCATTTAGTGACATTTTAAAATACTGGCCTTAATATTGTAGCGGAGGTAACACCGCGCTTATGTGTATGCCTGATATATAAACCCTCTCAATTCACGCTGGTCAGCCAACATTCTCCTTGTTTTAGTGTCAGGGAGCTGTAGATCTCTTCTAGCAGCCTTGTTTCGCGTAAAATAAAGCACCACGCCCACCGTCAACCGGAGCCTCGCACGTCACCGCCACACCTCCTGCACGGGACGGCCAAGGTTTTATCATAGGACAACACAGCCACACTTTACCACACGCCAGCACTGCCGCTTGGTTTAGTGCTATACATTTTTACTGAAAGGAATAATGTTATGTTTCCATGAAGAAGTAGGAGAGTCAGTCCATACACGGCACCTAAATTTGCTATACATTTTTAACACCATTACCAATACTGCGAAGCAAGATGATATTATTTTCTTCAACGTACTCTATACCTTTACGCTTGATTCAGGCTGTGTGTGTGTGTGTGTGTGTGTGTGTGTGTGTGTGTGTGTGTGTGTGTGTGTGTGTGTGTGTTTGTGCTTGAACTCTTAGACTATTTGATGGCTGTAAATGAAGCTTTGCAGGTGAATTAATCTGATTACAGGGAACATTTTCCGCTATAAACAATTTTGCAGGCATGATTTTTAGGGGAGGTCAGCCCCCTTCACGATATTAAAAAATCTCAGAAATAGAGGAGGGCAGATATGGCTTTGATATCATAGTACATGTTATACAATGAACTCTTATCCATATTGTGATATTTGGAGAGCGTGACCCCCTAATGATTCTTGGGGGTCAGCCCCTCCTAGAATTAAAACGATCAGAAATAGGGGGAAGTGAGCTCATGGATTTCAGCAAAACTTCTCAGGTCAGTTCGTCTGGTTCCTTGATAATATTTTCCACTATATAAAGTTTTCCACCATTATTTTTAGAGAGTCAGCCCCCTCACCAAATTGAAAATCCTCAGAAGCAGTGATTGGACGGCAGATAAACCCACTCTCCAAAATATAAAATTCTCAGAAGTAGTGATTGGACGGCAGATATGGATTTGATAGCTTAGTCAAGTCGTACAACGGACTCTCATCCGCAATGCGATACTTGGGGTGCGTGGTCCTCGCCCTCCAGTTAATTTTGGGTATGTCAACCCCCGCCCAAAAATAAAAACTATCAGAAGTAGGTGAAAGATTTGAGCGAAACTTTCCAGGTTGGTTCGTTAGGTTACTCGGAATGTCTTTCACTATACACAATTTTCCAGCCATGACTTTTAGGGGAGCCAGTGCCCTCACCAGATTTATCAGGAATAGTGAAAGTAGAGCAGAAATTGCTCTGAGATCTTAGTACATGTTGCACAATGGACTTTCATCCGTAATGCAATATTTGGAGATCGTAAAGCGCCCCATTGATACTTGGGGGATCAGATGCCCTCCCTAGAATAAAAATGATCAGGAATGGGGGATTGTGAGCAGTGTATTTCAAAGAAGTCGGCACACATATCGCAGGAATGGGTATGCAGTTTCCATATTTTCAATGAATACACAAAAAGAAACTACAAATCTACTTTTATTTATTATTACATATGCCAGCCTCTCCTTTGATCGTACGATATCGTGCGGTTTTAGCAGGAAGGAAAATTATGGTAAGTCCAGGCATGTTACTCTTTTTTTTTTTTTTTTTATGATACATTCCTAGCCTCTTTTGACTGAATGGAATCGTGTGGTGTTGACATATATCCAATATTGGCATTCAAAACTTCGACCACGCAAGCTTGGAACCCCACGTCGTCACGGCAAATTTCTAATAGATTTCTAAGCTTTGTATGTTTGAATAGCGACAGTAACTCAGTAGTGGCCTCTTCGTTGTCCAGTTTACGTACACAGTCGGCATCAGAAATCCTGTTGCCTCTCTCTCTCTCTCTCTCTCTCTCTCTCTCTCTCTCTCTCTCTCTCTCTCTATTTCCACGTATAACACTGATCTAAGGCCAAATAAATCACCAGTGTCTCTCGATTCGTAATCACAATGATTTTCTAAGTGCAGGGAAAAAAATAGAACAGAGGCGACAGGATTATTGATGGCGACTGTACGTACTAAATGAGATCGAAATTGGAGCCTTAGCGAATATTTGAGGTGTACTCGTATGTTGGTAGAATGTGGAATGTTTTTATTGTATATCCACATGTTCACATCCTGTCGTTTCATGCTGAAGGCACGTCATGAGTTGGACACACACACACACACACACACACACACACACACACACACACACACACACACACACACACACACACACACACACACACACACACACACACACACACACACACACACACACACACACACACACACACACACACACACACACACACACACACACAGGAGGCGGCAGGGTTATCGCTAAATATTATTCTCAGGGGAATGAAATCGTTTGCTACTCCTATTAAACAGGAAGCCAGTTAAACGAATCGCCAGTCCATTTAGCAGTCATTCCTCAGCATAAATCGAAGTAAAAATATCAAGAATCAAACGTATTTAAGGCACACAGCAAAACATCTCCTATCCAACGCCCTCTCTCAAGCCTCATCCTTGGTTGAAGCATCCGCGTTACTCCCAGAATTCTTACCTAATAAATAAGGTGGATCTTCAATAGACTTGGCCCATTGCACGTGCTACTTACGGTTCCGTGTGTTGCTTACGGTTACATGCGTTCCTTACTGGTATACCAACTTCTCCAATTTATTTTATCGCCTCTCGTTTATGTCGCTCCAGCCCGATCACCCACTCCAGCACGATCGCATTTAGGGCTGATTTCACCGCTACTGTTATTCTTCCCGACACGTACTGATAACCTGCTTTCTCCTCGAGTTGGGGTTTCCATAGTAGTTTTCCGGACCGATATTGGTAAATGTCGTAACGTTATTGATGGAACATGGTTTGGAGAGCTAGCGAACCACCACCACCAAAACACCGCTACCGTTACCACACACACACACACACACACACACACACACACACACACACACACACACACACACACACACACACACACACACACACACACACACACACACACACACACACACACACACACACACACACACACACACACACACACACACACACACGTTAGAGCGCCTACCAGTGTCTCGGGAAACAAATCTGTCTGATGACATCGTCCCCTCTCAGACGCACAAAGGTTTTAAGGAAGACAAGAAGTAATTTTGGTTCACTTGTTTTAAGATCTTGCCTTAAAACACAACGTAACTTTCACTGCTTCCCTAAAAACCAGAATCATCACAAAGTCAGCTGTCTCTACCATTGCTACATACTTCCACCAGTAACTACCATCACTACCACCCTAATCCACTATTACTACTACCAGTACCTGCCAGTACCATCACAACCACTACCATATACTACCCCCACCAAAAATCACCTTCACAACCATGACTATACACCACCATCACCTACTATAACCTTTACCGTATCCCCCTACCACCTACCATCACCATCAGAACCATTACCACATACCATCATCACTTCTGACCTTCACCACCACCAGCAACCCCACCGTATTTCACAGCCACCAAACCCCACCCCAACCCCACCAACAAACTCAACACCTCTCCCTTCCCCTCCACCACACAATGGTCTCCCATCCATTCCACGCTTCTCCTCCTTTTCCATCCTCCTTTCCCTTCCACGTTTCCACCCTCCCTCCACCATAATCCATCCCTTCAGCCTGTCATACTTCCCCACTCCACCACCATTCTCCACCATCCCCTCTCCCCCTCAAAGAATTTCCCCCCCTCCTTCTACCATTTCTCCCACGCCTACTTCATCATCCTTCCCCTCCCCACCCACCATACACCCCCTTTTCTTTACTAATATTCGCCCCCGCTTCCTCCCTCATCCTTTCCCTCACCTGTTATTATCCTCTCCATTTCAACATCATGTTTCTCACTTCCTTCCACCTCTCTCTCTCTCTCTCTCTCTCTCTCTCTCTCTCTCTCTCTCTCTCTCTCTCTCTCTCTCCCTCTCTCCCTCTCCCTACCCCCCCCCACAGTCCCCCTCCTGGTCCTTTTTCCCCTCGTTATAGCCGCCTTTCTCTCTCTCACCACCATACTCCCATTTACCCACGTCATTCTCCCCGTCCTCCCGACACCATCATCCTTCGCCCACCCCTTCCTCCGTTTCTCCTCCCTTTCCTCTTCCATTTTTCTTCCTCCCATCTTCTCCCACTCCTTCCTCCTTTTCTTCCTCCTCCTCTCTTCCATTTTTCTTCCTCCCATCTTCTCCTACCCCTTCCTCCTTTTCTCCCTCCTCCCTTCTTCCGGTTTTCCTTTCCTCCCATCTTCATTCCTCTCCTTTCCTCCCTTGCTTCCCACTCCCTGGCCATTTCTCCCTCTCCCATCCATTGAACTGTCCATTTGACCTGTTTCTTTCGACTTCTTTTAATTTATCCACCTCCAATCCCATTAACATATTTTTCTGCCCCATTTCCTTCGTCGCTCACACCATCGATCCATTCTTACGCCCCATTCTACCCCACTAAGCTTTGTTTATCCCCGGCCTCACACACTGAAAAGAAGTGAATTTATTTTTTTCCCCCATTAAATGGAGGGACTATTTACAGGGCATGTTTTAGCGAGCGTGGGGAAGGAGTTTGATTTATTCTGTCCCCTGCTTACGGTGATGCTAAAAATAGTAAGTGGCCTAGATATCTATCTATCTATATACCTAGGCTGCTTCCCCCAAGGAAAGGGAGGTAGCCGAGACAGGACGACACACTCCCCATTTACTCATCCATTCAAACACATTCATTCGCATCTTAGCCCCAAAGGGGAGAACGGACAGATTCTCACCGCACCACACCGTACAAGGGTCAACTGTGCAATGCAATCAGTGACATCCGCAGCAGGTCCCGACAGCAGAGCTGGTTTACCCCTGCCACATCATAACAGACTCATCCCCTTACCCGGACCTGACCTGAAATAGCTGATCAGACCAAATGCGGGAGAATATCACCTCAGGGCTGCGTCCTCACTTATTCATTCACAATTTCTCTCCATTTATTTCTGTCACGCACAGCCACTCTTCCTTGCTCAACAGACATCCCTCTCGCATCCAGCGCTCTCTTCACACTGTCCATCCATCCTATTCGTGGTCTTCCTCTCAGCCTTACACCTCTCACATCAGATCTAGTTATCTTTTTCACCAATCGCTCATTATCCATTCTCTCCATATGCCCAAACCATCGCAACACCCTCTGCTCAACTCTACCAGCCATCTCCCGAACAACTCCAGTTCTCCTTCGCACTTCATCATTCCGCACTCGATCCATACGCGTCACTCCACACATACTCCTCAGACACCTCATCTCCATTACATTCAAACTTTTCCTCTCTGCTACACCCATATTCCATGGTTCAGCCCCATATAATGCAGTCGGTACCACAACACCC
Source organism: Coenobita brevimanus (assembly GCF_032717465.1). Classification (NCBI taxonomy): domain Eukaryota; kingdom Metazoa; phylum Arthropoda; class Malacostraca; order Decapoda; family Coenobitidae; genus Coenobita; species Coenobita brevimanus. The sequence continues at coordinate 5,911,110 of NC_136975.1, read as the reverse complement.
TCATACAGCCTTCTCTTTACATCCATTCTAAGCGAACGACATCTAAACACTTTTTTCATTCCTCCCAACACCTTTCCTACTTCATTTATTCTAAACTTCACTTCTGCATCTATTCTTCCATCCACAGCAACATGTGACCCTAGATAATTAAAACACTCTACCTCCTCAAGCAACTCGCCATTCAAAACTCTTTCATCCCCCTACCATATAAAAGATAAATATATAAATAAAAATAAGTGGCCGAAATGAAACGATAAATAAGAATGAAAATAAAGAGGATGCTCCAGTTATTTCATAGGTCATACGTCTCGCACATTGATTTTATTTTATTTATTTATTTATTTATTTATTTTTTGTCTCATCACAAGACGCAGAATAGAAAGTCGCGGAGGCTGTCCTGTTCTGGCTGTTCATGTGATTGGCGGAGACATGGAAATAAACCACTCAAATCATCAATAATATAGCACCCCACAGCACCCTCTCCTCCCACCCTACTACCATTCCCGCCCATCTTACCCATTTCAATAACCCCCACGCCCATTTCTCCCCTCCCCCCTCGCTCCCCGACACCTTTGCTCCTGAAGGGTATTTTAAAATGAATCTTCACTGCTTTCAACCCATATTCCTACAACACTGATATTAAGTAGATATGCACCCCAGTTTTAACCTTACTGCCCACCAGCATTCCAGCGCATCCCACCCATTCCTTTGCTCACCACTCCCATTTCTTTACCCTCCCCCCTCCCCTTCGCACCCCTCGACGTCTCCACGGCGCGTCACAAGCCAGACGGTCGACGGTCGCGCTGGGTTTCTTTTCATTTTTTTTTTCTATTTTATTAAACCCCATCACCACGTGCAGTCTCATATACAATGAAAAAATCGTATGTTGGATGCAATTAACACAAAAAAGGTGTAATCATTGCCCAGGAACCAAGTAAATGAATAAATGAATAATAAATTAGCTTTTCACACCTGATAGAAATTTTCTGCATGATTAGACAGGTAAACTGGCAGACAAACACGGAAACAGGCAGCATGAACGGTAGGCTGTGTACTTTCTGGGCTGAGATAGAAATAAAAGTTTCCCCTGATACTGGAATTCTGATGTACATTTGTCAAGCAGACCCGTCAACTGCAGACAAGCAACCGCCCCTGCAAGGCCGTCCCGTACCTGATTTATAGCAGTGATTCATTGTTTCTTGCTGACACTGACTGGATGGAGTGTTCATGACTCAGACTAACCCGTGACCCACAAAGCATGAGGGGGTTAGGAAGGGAGGAAGGGAGGGAGGTAAGTACATATAGGTAGGTGGGTAGGTAGGTGGGTTGGTCAGTGGAAAGGTAGGTAGGAGGTAGGTCGGTTCATTGGTAGGTTGGTAGGTGGGTAGGTCAGTTAGTCGGTCTGGTGGGTAGGTCGGTAGGTAGGTAGGTGATTCATCAAGTACCACTCCTGCCAATATCCGGTCCCAAGGGCAGGTAAACGACGACCACTAATTTTAAAGAGTATGTTTTCTTACGTATACGATATTGCCTACTCTTATTTTTGCCTCACCCAGACGATTTTATTCAGCTTCGGAAAGACCTCGTACTGAATGGGTTAATGAAGGCTTAATCTAACCCTTCCTAAGCAGAAGAAAAAGACGGTTGACTGTAGCAATAGGTAAATAAGAAAAACGTCATTGGACTGAAGAAAGAAAACGTATAACTTTTTTTTTAGATTCTTACCAACACGATTCAGTTCTTGTGCCTCTTTTCCTGTATTATTATTATTATTATTAATACGTGGTGGCGACCATCATCCACTCACTTGGTTAGTGCTGCTTACTTCTTCCATCACTTTATCATTCTTTTTCTGTGTCTGCCTTCCTCTCCTCCTGTTTCTTACCATCATCCATGCACTTGATGTAGTGTTGCTTACTTCTTCCGTCACCTTTATCATCATTTTTTCTGTGCTTCCTGTTTCCATCGTCCACACTGTTGATGCAGTGCTGTCTACTTCTTGCTTCACCTTTATCATTCTTTTTCTGTGTCTGTCCTCCTCTCTTCCTATTTCTCCTATTTTTCCTGTCACTTTTGATTATTCTTCTTTCCTTTTCAGGCGACTTTACATTGAGTGACAAGCTTAATGGTTTCCCGTAAGTCAGGGAAACCATTTTCTGCGCTGGGCGTTAACCATATAATTAACTCATACGTGTTCCCTACTGTCTAACGAATCGGTTGGTGGAGAGTTGGTGTCCTTCCCCGTAAAAATAACTAACTCAGACAAATGACCACCCCTTACGGGATTATGGCGTCTGGCTATGGATAGATAGAGTATTATTATTATTATTATTATTATTATTATTATTATTATTTTTAGAATTATGATTATTTACTCCTGCTGCTGCTGCCTGCTTGCATACTTGCATACTTACTTACTTCCTTCCTTAATGCAGATTTTAACCTCTTCAGTGCGATATAAACCTTATCCATTCCATACCAGAGGTCTCCAGAGCTAAATAAAATCGTCAGGCAGAAGAGGATGAAGAAGCGCAAATCAAAAGCGAGAATGCTGAACAACTTCCTGACATGGTATTAGCTCGTGTGTGTGTGTGTGTGTGTGTGTGTGTGTGTGTGTGTGTGTGTGTGTGTGTGTGTGTGTGTGTGTGTGTGTGTGTGTGTTGTGGCCCCTTGACTGATCCTCGACCTTACCGTGCAAATGTGACCAGCCAAGATGCAAGTTTATGCTGATGAGGCGGTGCTTGGTTTGGAGGAGATAGGGGGTTGAGTGTGGTGATATGGAGGTTGGGGAAAGATAGCAGGGGAGAGATTACGGGAAGAGATAAGACTACATAGAGAAGGATGTAGGAAGAGACGGAGAACGTAAGGGAAAGAGGATGAAGGGGAGAGATAGATAGGTTTGTGTTGATGAGATGATGGATGAGTTGAAAGAGACAGGGCACTGAAGAGAGGTAGTTGGATAGGGATTAATGGGAGAGATAAGACTGCGTAGACGGGAATGTAGAAAGAGACAGAGAAGGGAATGGGGATGAGAGGGAGAGATAGAGAGGTATATGATAAAGAGACGGTGGATGGTGTTAAAGAGAGATTGGGGTTGAGTGTGGTGGTAGAGAGGCTGGGGAGATAAAAGAGAAAGGATTAAGTGGAGATAGATCGATTTAAATTAACATGGAGGGAGGGGATTAAGTGAGGAGACATGAATGGTAAAATGGAATGAGGGAAGGTAAAGTTAAGTGGAGTAAGAGAAGTGTTTGGAAGGGGTAGAAGGTAGGGGATTTACTGGAGAAGTAGGCAGGGTTAAGAGTACAAAGAAGTGCAGAGGACAGCAGACTTAGTGATCCTTTCAGGGCTATTCGTTAAAAAAAAAAAAAAAAAAAAAAAAAAAAGACCATGACTACGATGTCTATTTCCATGAGATGAGAAAAAGGATATCAAAACAAGAAGACTCCTCCATTCCCTTAAGTGGATATAGGAAGTGGGAGGAAAGGGGAGATTGAGGGGAGAAGTAAAAGATGTTGAAAAAAGGGAGGGAGAGGAGACGACCAAGTGAGGAGATGAATAGGCTTAAGTGGGAGGAGGGATGGGGGAGCTAGCTGATTAAGTGGGGTGACAAGTAGAGTTATGGGGAGAAATGGGAAGGGGCAAGAAGGGAGGATGAGACTAAATTACTGCAGGAAAGGGAAGAATGGAAGATATGTGTAAGGGAAATACTGTGATGAGAGGAAAATTTGGGGAAGGAAGATATTGGTGAAGGGAAGGGTGGAAGGTAGGATGAAGGGGAGAGATAGAATAGGGTGACGGAAGGGTGAACGTAAGGAATTTAGATGGACGAGGGGTGGGAAAGAAGTATATGAGGTGGAGGGAAGGGAATGTGGAAGAAAGGAAGATAGGTTAAGAGAGAGAGAGAGAGAGAGAGAGAGAGAGAGAGAGAGAATGGAAGTAGAAGCACGTTCATTTTAAAAATCCATTGCCTAGAAAAAGAAAGAAGTGTAATAGAAAGAGAAACAAACTTATAACAATTTTTTAAAACTAGAACATCACCTTCACCCCGAGCTAGAGTTTCACGACAGGCACCTGGCTTATCACTTTCTCACCTTCACCAACCAATAAAGCCCAGGGAAAGAAAGTGGAGCGGGGAAATTGACTTTATGTGCGCTCCTCGGCTGGGGCAGGGTGTGTGTGTGTGTGTGTGTGTGTGTGTGTGTGTGTGTGTGTGTGTGTGTGTGTGTGTGTGTGTGTCTCTCTCTCTCTCCACATGTGTGTGTGTGTGTGTGTGTGTGTGTGTGTGTGTGTGTCTCTCTCTCTCTCTCTCTCTCCACATGTGTGTGTGTGTGTGTGTGTGTGTGTGTGTGTGTCTCTCTCTCTCTCTCCACGTGTGTGTGTGTGTGTGTGTGTGTGTGTGTGTGTGTGTGTGTGTGTGTGTGTGTTTTCCTGTCTGCCTTTACGTGTTTTACTCTATTTTCTTTTGCCTTGTTTTCATTCCTTGCAGCAGCCTGTCTTGGTCTCAATGCGTGGTTTTCAGTTTTATATTGAGTTTGTACTTCTGTTTTATTTTGTGTTTGTGTTGCCTTTTTCGCCTCTCTGTTTTCTTTTTGTCTCGTTTTGCCATTTTCTTATCTTCGTGTTGCAGTTTCCTTATGTTTTGTCTTATTTGTTTTTATATTTTACAGCGTTCTTTTGTCTTTATGCATTTGATTGTGCTTTTATCCTTGGCCATATTGTTTTTATCTTGCGGTTGCCTTTATCTAATTGTCTTTTGTTGTTGTTGTTGTTGTTGTCTCGAATTGCCAGCAAGAACAGCATAAGGCATCATTGTGCAGAGCTGGTTCCCTACACGGTGTATGTAATGTACTGTACCTGTAGGACTTCCCACAGGTGAACCTGTTTACCTGTGGGCGATGGGACTGTTCTACCAAAGAGACCAGGGTTAAATAATAACAGCAACAACAGCTCCCAGGGTAATCTCCTAAGCTTAGTGAAATCGTCTGGCACCAGTAGCAGTAGCAGTAGCAACCCCAGGCCCGTCTAAACGTAGCCCAGTGGAATGCAGGCTGAAGTTACTCGTACTGCAGTCCACCATCCTCCTTGGAGGGGATAGGGGGGGAGCTGAGGGACTTTTGTATAGCCGGGCAGCTCAGGTAAACGGCTATATCAGTGCCACCGCGAGAAGGCGAAGACAACCTACAAACAACGTCCCCGGATAGAAGGGATTAAGAAAGACCTAAGGCAGGGAAGGCTTCTGCTCCCACTTTCTTGAATATTCAGAGGCTTAATACATGTAAATCTATGCAAAGGTGAACGTGTGTGCGTGTCGCCTGAGCTGGGGCCTCCGAATAAACACTTACGCCGAGAAAAAGTGAGAAAAAAGTGAGAAAAAACATAGGGACCTTGCCTCGTTCCCCACTCATCTTTATATATTTAGTGTGTTGTTTTTGAGAGAGAGAGAGAGAGAGAGAGAGAGAGAGAGAGAGAGAGAGAGAGAGAGAGGTGAAAAAAAGGTGAGGTGGCCACCCCATCTTTCATCTTAATAAATTTAAGGTGTTGTTTTTGAGAGAGAGAGAGAGAGAGAGTAAAGGCTGGTGTGATGTTTTCCTTGCTAATCCCAGGTGCTTTATATCACTCGGCAATATGCATCTTAGAACTGAAAAAAAAAAAAAATAGTTTTCATGTTAGCTTTTTATTATTTAGGTCTCGGTCAATTAGTGGGTCTTCAGGGTTCATTTAGGTTCGATTAGGTTCATTCTTCAGGGTTCATTTAGGTTCGATTAGGTTCCTTCTTCAGGGTTCATTTAGGTTCGATTAGGTTCATTCTTCAGGGTTCATTTAGGTTCGATTAGATTTATTCTTGAGGTTCATTTAGTTTCGATTAGGTTCATTCTTCAGGGTTCATTTAGGTTCGATTAGGTTCATTCTTCAGGGTTCATTTAGGTTCGATTAGGTTCATTCTTCAGGGTTCATTTAGGTTCAGTTAGATTCATTCTTCAGGTTCATTTAGTTTCGATTAGGTTCATTCTTCAGGGTTCATTTAGGTTCGATTAGGTTCATTCTTCAGGGTTCATTTAGGTTCGATTAGGTTCATTCTTCAGGGTTCATTTAGGTTCGATTAGGTTCATTCTTCAGGGTTCATTTAGGTTCGATTAGGTTCATTCTTCAGGGTTCATTTAGGTTCGATTAGGTTCATTCTTCAAGATTCATTTAGGTTCGAACATTGATGACCTTTACAGGACATCCAGTTCGGGCTAAACAGATCACGTCCTCGCAGCTTTGTTTACATCCACAGTTGTTTAAATTTCAGCATGGTTCAGATTTTTTCTAATATAATCCTAGCTTATTTCGGCCATGTTGAAACCCATTCTTGACATTATTGCTTATTTCAGTCATGTTGAGACCCTGATCATTCTAGCCATGTCCGTATGTTCAAACCTATTATAATCATTTCTTTTCAGCCATGTTCAGTCCCTTTCCAGTCATTAGGTTAACTCTGGACATGGCTTCCAAACATGGCTTCTACCAGCTTTGTGTCCCGCCTTTCTCATACTTCATTCCTTCCCAGACTAGAGCATCTTTCCTTCACGTAATATTGCTGTATGGTTCATATCTCTGTCACATTTCAAGGGCTCATGTGACACCTTAAAATGGGCGTTGTATAATACAGACGAAGAAGAAGAAGAAAGAGATGATGATTATAACGATGACGATGACAGTGATGATGATGATGATGATGAAGATGATGGCGGTGACGATGATGACGATGACGGTGATGATGATGATGATAATGAAACAAGCAAAAGAACACCAGAAACAAGATCAGGAAAGTAAGCACACGCCTTCTCTCTCACAAACCCCCCAAGTGCACCAAAGAACTAATTACCTGCGCCATAAGACGTTAAATAAATCCCAGTAGTAATAAACACGACATTATTTTAACAGGAATCACGACGGAATAAACCTCATCTCTATCCCGTCCGCTTAACGTTATTGACTCGGCAAACGTAAAGTGAAACAGTGTCCAGTGAAAAAAATCGGAGTGTGCCTGCGTCGCGGCGGAAATAGGAGTGCTCCATTTGGGTAATGATAAAGCTGGTTTGCAGAGAGAGAGAGAGAGAGAGAGAGAGGATTTGAAACATATCCTGGCTAATATTGCAGAGTTTGACTTTATTGCTCACTTATGCCCCAGTTAATTTAGGTCATCAGGCTCTTGGGGCGAAAAGCACTTGAAGCGTTCAGATAATTGACGTTGCTCTCTCTCTCTCTCTCTCTCTCTCTCTCTCTTTTTGCGTTACATTCAGTTTACAAGCACGCCTCAGTAGTGAAGGGCTTAATGAAGGATATATATCACTCTTCAGCCTCTAGTAGTCTTTCCTGAGGTGTTATAAATTGTCTGGCGGTAGCAAGAATAAAGCTACAGTGTTTTATTATTATTATTTTTTTTTATTATTATTAATATATTATTATTATTATTATTACTACTACTACTAAAACTTCTGCTACAAATTCGTTGGATTAGGAAACACTCTTACACCTCTGCCATACCTATTTATTTCCTCTTTTGTCTCGGTAATTTTCTTGCTTTGTATAAGGAGGCGTAGGCAACGTCTACACCAAACAAAGAAAAAAAAGCAGTAAGCAAGGGAATAATGAGTTATAATAAAAATAATCGTTAAGGAAATTATTAGTATAATTTTAGAAGTTGAAATGGGCCTCGTAATGAGAGAGAGAGAGAGAGAGAGAGAGAGAATGTTCTGCAACTGATGAGGTAGACTGAAATGCGAAAGGTAACGGGAGGAGGAGAGGAAGGAGCATTCAGAGTGGGAAAATGAGGACGAAGTGTATGTGTGTGTGTGTGTGTGTGTGTGTGTGTGTGTGTGTGTGTGTGTGTGTGTGTTCCATCAGTGTCATCATCGGAGGCTGAATGAAGAAAATAACAAGAAAAATTGGAGATCAGAAACAGCCCAGTCCATGAAAGGAATACGAGACAATAATTACCTCTATGTGTGAGAATGCCAGACACATCAAAAATAAACTAGAAGTATAGAATGTACAGAATATTATGTAGAGAGGAGAAAAGGTATGCCAGATATGTAGGCGTTGACATGAAGGGAACACGAAAATAGCAACATTCATAGAGAGAAAATAGATGGCATTTTTGTCGCTATGTTGTGTGTGTTTGAAGCTGAGTCAGGTATAGAGGCGAGAAAGAGATGTTGCGACTCTATTTTTGGTTGGTGTTACGCCAGAGAGAGAGAGAGAGAGAGAGAGATTACTGTTCCCGTTGCTGTACATGTTCAAAAAAACTACAACTTTACATAACAATTTATTCTTTTCCTCTTATCTTTACATTTGTGAGGTATGGCAGGTGACAAAATATTTCTGCTTTTCATTTTTGAACCACGAGATGACTAGTTCTAAAATAATATATAGTGTGTCGTGCTAAGAGAAATTTTAGAAGTTTTGTTGGAGTTCTGCGTATTTGAATTCCAGCCAGAGATAATGTTGAGGGAAAAAAAAAAAAAAAAAGACACCGGAATCCTGGCTCTGTCTGATACGCCCAAAACTTTCACCACATTCTGAAGATTCCAATAAACTATCCGATCTAGTCATTCCGGACGCTGTCACGTTAAAAAAGGGTGCCGAATCCCTGATCACGCACTTCTCACAACATTCATCCAGCCAGCTCGATCTCTTGTCAGTCCCCTAGCCTCACAGACTACCATACCTCTCTTCCTCTCACACTCATCCACCTTATCCCTCCATTGTCTCCTTGGCCTCCCTTGCCTCCTCCCTCCTTCAGATTCGCTCAGGTATCACTGTACACCACATACGTTGCTCAACAGTCCCATCTCCACTGCTGTCACTTAACTTTTCATTTTCATGCCACACAAATAGTCTCATATCCATATGTTAAAGTTGGCACTAACACTCCTTCATGTAAGCCTCGCGCAGCTTTAACACTCAAACCTCTTTCTTATCAAGGCCTTCATAGCACCAGCTACTTTCCTTCCTTGTGTCACTCTACTTTCCACTTCATTTGCACATTTTCCTCTTTTTTCTGTCACTGTATCCAGGCATTTGAACTCTCTCAGTAAACAATAAATATTCTCTTTTCTTCCAGGTAAGTGATATGGAGATGAGAGAGAGCTTCTCCTGACCACTGGATGTACCGTAAGTCTGTATATATCTACCAGTTTACTATTTTCTGTCCACTTTAACTTGGCCTAAAAGTGCTGTCTCTCTATTGTCAGTGCTGCTCAAAAAATGAGATTGTCACTTCAAATACAGTGCCATATAGTCGCGAAGAAGTTCTTGGGAAAGTATATCGAGCCGTAACTTGTCTTATTCTGCCACTAAACAGCGGAACATGAGCAGCGAAAGAAATGAAATCTACGCAGAGTTAAGACGGACGAAATATAGCACATTTCTAAAAAAGTACAAGAACTTAAAAAAAAAAATATATATGTACCGTTGCAGAGATAAATACCGAGAAGTAAATGGTGAGCGATTACTCTAGAAAACCAGTGGAGCGATCTTCAGAACTCAGAATATTGTGTTAGTGTTTAATAATTACTCGATTTGAAAGTTGAGCGATACCCGTGGCCGCAGGTTTATGTTTGTATGTAATTTTTTCCAGGAAGTTCCCTGTGCTGGAGAGGGACGCCTTCACGTAGTAGCACTGATATACCTGAGGGGGGGGGGAGCTGCCGGTTATAGAATCGCCACTTATTTCTCTCTCTATCCCCTGAATGGAGGATGATGGATTGTGGAGGTAGGGCAGCTTCGGCTTGCACGTTCAGATGAGCCTGGGGTTGCCATTACTACAACTGTAATTCCAGATAAAACTGTAGTTAATGGACAGATGACCACATTTTCAACTTTAGCCCGTAGTAGCGAGAAAGGGTAAATGTGGCACCACCAGTTTTGTGTGTGTGTGTGTGCGTGCGTGTGTGTGTGTGTGTGTGTGTGTGTGTGTGTGTGTGTACGGAACGAAGGTACACAGGCAGGCGCACATACAGACATCCGCGGTGATGCCACATTTACCCTGTCTCGTGCTAGATGGTGAAGCTGGAACTGTGGCATCAGCACCGCGCTAGCCACTCCCATGCCCGTTCGAAGCTCTGAATGTGAGACAGGCCCAAGGGAAACATCAGCAACTCTTACCCATCTGACAACTGTGCGAGAGAGGTTGGGAGGAGGGGGGGATAGGAGTCATCAGAGCCGCTCTATGGCTCTGGGAGTCATCAGCATCCCTAACCCTCCTCCTCCCATTACCCCCCCACCCTCTCACTGAAGTTGCTAGATAGATGTAGTTGGCTGCTGCTTCGTTTGCACTTGTCTCACGTGAAGGGTTTCGAACTGATGAGCTGTTGTTTAAGACAGAGCATCCCTCAGTCGCGTATCTGCGTTCAGAGCCGAAGCGATGATGTTCTCCCCTTGTGTTAAGTGTTTGTTATTGCGTTATTTTTTTTTATTATGACGTAAAGTTAGCACGAATGATTAACTGCGGCATTCAAAGAACATAGTGGTGTAAGAAGAAAGCAAATGAATTAGACTGTTGCATAGAAGACCTGAAGTGATAAAGAAGCACGTGTCATCCGTTTCGGCAGCCCGGGTGTGTGGAGAGAATTATGCCAAACCTTGAAAATACAGAAAAGCTTACATCTGCTGGAGTAATGTTTGTTTTCTGTATAGTACTGTATTTATTTTACTCTGCTAATGTGTGTTGTAGTTTTCTAAATTTTCTACGTTGTGTAAATTAGCGGACAATCGGCATGAACGGAAAACCAGTTTGTGAGTGGAATAATAAAATATATAATCTAGAGTTATTAATTAAAAGACTATGCAGTATTATAGTGTGTAAAAAGATATTCGTCCAGTTTACCTAAATGCGTGTACTTGAGGAGTTTGGATAGCTCAGTTTTCTGCTTTTCAATATCGTGCGTGTGTGGTTTTATTCGTCATCAAAACACATGGATCGTCTACCATCTGCCGTCTGACGCATACTAGCAGGTGACCTAGATGTGCCGGGCTGAAGGAACAGGTGCTGACTTTTTTGCACCAGTGATTACGTGTCATTCAGGAAATCAAGGTAAAGTTCATTTCTTCTTGCTTTGTTTTTGCGTATGTGAAATGAGAATATGTAGTTGACAAATATGAGGTCTTTTTTTTTTCTCTCTCTCTCAGCGTGTTTGGATACATAGGCATAGACTGTTGTATTCGTCAGTGTTATTTCTTCTTCTTTTTTTTTTTTTTTTTACATTACGACACCCTGCCCGTTTATGTTGACGGTATATATGAATGTGTGTGTATGTGTGTGTGTGTGTGTGTGTGTGTGTGTGTGTGAGAGAGAGAGAGAGAGAGAGAGAGAGAGAGAAAGAAATTGTCTTATTTTACAGATTACCCATTATTGACAGCATTAGCAAAAGATGAACAAAATTGGTCTTGAAAGTTACCTTTTGACAGTAAATAAGATCCAGACGTAGCGTATAGTTTGACACAGCCTTTGCACCTCCAATGCATTGCAAGGATTAGTTTGTCATCTCTTATGTCGATGGATATAATTCGCCTTGATATGGTAATGTGTGTTCTAAAGTAAGAGTAATTGCTAAGCACCCATTACACTTTGCATGGGCCAGTAATGCAGTTTTGACTCAGAACAAATCCTAATTCTCGAAACTCTTTTATAAAATGTAAAAATCTAGGGCCGTTTACCCATAACGAGGAGGGTGTAGGCGTGCTGGCTGCTGCTGTGTATTATATCTGTGTACCGGTCTGTGTAACGCGGTGTAAATGGATAACTCATACTGGAGGCAGGAACCGTAGAGGAGTTGGGTATTAAAACTTTGCAACCTATTCAGTGCTTTATTCTCCACCTGACTTGACGATTCTCTCTCTCTCTCTCTCTCTCTCTCTCTCTCTCTCTCTCTCTCTCTCTCTCTCTCTCTCTCTCTCTCTCTCTCTCTCCGTCCCCGAGTCACCAAATCCATTTCATTCTTTCAGAGATTTAATCATTCCCTGGTCCAATTTACTCAAGTCATTCCACGAAACTCTAATTATAAAACCAGCCTGATAAACCTGCAATTCTCAGATCAAACCCTGGCCTTGAATTAAGGGTAATAATTGATGTAAAAGCGTTGAGAATTTGGCACCACTGGAAACTAACGTGGCCGTATGTTACGAACTTCGGAGACGGCTCATGCTGCTGGTGTGGGCGTAGTTGTGGCATTTGGAGTAGGAAATGAATAAATGATGGAGAGTAAATACTGATGGCACTGACAGAGCTGCCCCCACAACACGAGAAGTGGAGCGTTGTATAGGGACCAGCTTTATGTATGGTATTGATCCCTTGCTTCCGAGTACTATAGAGAGTGGAGCGTTGAGGATCTTAATCTGGCTCTGGTGTCCTTATTAACGTCTCAGAAGTAGTGATGTGACCAGTGTTATGAGGTTGTTCGAAGAGAGTAGATGTGAGACTTAAGAGAACAGATGTGAGACTTAGATTAGATGTGAGACTTCAAGAGAGTTAATGTGAGACTTAAAGAGAGTAGATGTGAGACTTAAAGAGAGTAGATGTGAGACTTAAAGAGAGTAGATGTGAGACTTCAGAGAGTAGATGTGAGACTTCAGAGAGTAGATGTGAGACTTAAACATGTATATTAGTGTCACAGATCAACATATCATCCCCTGTAGTATGTACGAGTATAAATGGAAGCGAGTGTACCTGCTTGACACTGCTTCATAGCGGTGATAGCATAAAATGGAGGGAAACACAGGAAGCAGCTTAAGGTGTGTATTTCTCCAGCATATCAGACTGCACGATCTTTAATAACCTGAGTGTAGCCCATAATGTTAGAGAAGTGAAGTGCTTTCCCTTGTTTCGTCTCCACTCATTTTTACTTATTTTGTATTGAGCCTCTCACTGTGGAATTGTTTGTTAATGTATCTGCGTTTCTGCCTGTTAGATTGGATGCGTGTGTGTGTGTGTGTGTGTGTGTGTGTGTGTGTGTGTGTGTGTGTGTGTGTGAGAGAGATTAACAAGTCTTTTGTTTATATTCTTTCTCGCTTCTCCTAGTAGCCTAGTTAGGTATATATCTGAAAGTACCAGCATTAAATATTGAACAATTAGGGTCATACTTCTCACATGTCCATAAAAACTAACTTCGTCTCAGTATACGTTCATCTCTACATACCTGCCACCTTACCACCCTTCCTTCCAGCCAGTGTCTCCTTGTCAACTGCCCTGATAGCTTCCTTCATTCATCCCGGCCCGTCTGTACCCCAATATTAGTCTTTCTGTTGGCTACCCCTACTTATTGCCCTCGTCCCAAACTCCTCCATACTTGCCTTTTGTTCCTGTAAGCCTCTGTAACTAATTATTCTGCTCACTTTTATTTCAGACAAGTCGTGTTCTGCTAACTTTCTTGCCACTAAGCTGGATGCCGGACTGTCAGCCTGTCATAGTTTTTTCAGGGTCTCTCTAGGTTTTTCCACGCTTGACCTCGTTCCCTCGTAACTCAATTTCTTATCTTTACACACCGGTATTTCTGTCTGTGTCTGTGCCTGTTCCCTCTTGTGCTTCACTACACAATTCTTGAAGGTCAGCCAGCCTACTCAGTGCTCTCTCTCCTGAAATGTTGCCATGCTTGCTTTCGTTCTTCCATATTCCTTGAACGAACATCTCCCCTGAATAAAGTCGTCTGATACTCTTGCTTAGAAGGTTAATAAAAATGTTTCAGACCACTTCAATACCGGAGACCAATTCGTAGTCCAATAAATATCGTCTGGAGGTAACAAGAACCAGACTTCAAGCCGCGGAGGGAGTTAACCCGTCTGAGTCGATTTTGTCTTTTTACTTAACTTACTTTACTTTACTTATTTTATTTATTTACTTTTTATCACCAGGAGAATTTGTTAAGCGTAGGAGAGCCTGTAGTTGGGAAGGGGTCAATAGAAGACGTGTTTTGCCTTCCCAGTAAGATTGAACTCTCGTTAAGTGCAGTAAATAATGCCAATTGATACCAAATAAACAAATAAATAAAACAGTAATCGTAATAAGTGACCATAACAAAATTATATATAACCGTCTGGATGTAGCAAGAATTAGATTAAAGAAAAATGGGTGTAATGAAGAGGCAACTGCTTTTCTGCCCACCTGCTCGTCGACCCACACCTGTGCTTGTTTAAAAGGTTTCTGCTTGAATTTGCTGTGATGGACGTCAAGATAATAGAGTTGGGAGAGAGAGAGAGAGAGAGAGAGGAGTAAGCGAGAGTAAGAGTGAGCGTGAGGAAGAGGGAGAGAAAACCCATGTGTGAACAGAACGGATAAACCAATTCCACTTCTTCCCAGTTATTTGTTTTTAATCTTCGCCAGGCATCGTACAAACAGGAGGTGGAGGAGGAGAGCCAAGAGAGGGTTTCCTGGATCACCTCCCCAGAATTTCATGATATTTACCCAGATTTTTTTTTTCTCCTTGGGTCAGGGTAGGAGAAAGCAGTTTGATGATTAGTTGATGATGATTTGCGGTGGTGGTGGTGGTGGTGGTGTTGGTGTTGGTGGAGGTGGTGGTGATGGTGGAGGTGTTGGTGGTGGTGATGGTGGAGGTGGTGGTGGTGGTGTTAGTAATGATGGTGGTGGTGGTGGTGGTGGTGGTGATTCTAACGTATCTGCTGGTATTATTGACACTATTAATAAATATATCTCCCAAAGTGACAAGCATATTTAGTAGTAACAAATCTAACAGTTGCAGACATAAATACTGATCCACATCATAACGATAAATTTTGAGACGGTGAGCAATGAGTAGCAGTAGAATCCCTGTGACGCAGTCTTTGTAGTTCAGTAAATTTTTCACATTATTACGTCAGAATATCATATTTACTCGACAAAATTGGGAACGATATTATTTTTCCCAGCTACACAGTCAGAGTAAGTATTCACACGCTCAGGAGCACCGTATAAAATGGAACTAACAAAACAAGTAAATTTTCTCTCAGTTTCACAAATATATAAAAGATTATGGTTTTTGGAGATTAAGTACGACAAGGGAAGGGAAGAGGCTGTGTAGATCAGATATTCATTCTTAGGTTTTCAGTGGAAAAGTTTCTGGAGAAGGGAAAGAGGTTGTATGCGACCTTCATGGATTTGGAGAAAGCATATGACAGGGTGGATAGACAAACCACTCTTCATAATGGATTAGGTTTTCTCATCATTGATTAGGGTTTCGCAAAAAAGTGTTTCCCGGATCCAGATCTGTAATACGGTCCAGATTGATCCCAAAAGTTAATCTATTGTTCCCTGGGACATGAATTATGTACCCGCCAGATTTGGTACAGATCTCTCTCATAGTTTTGAGTAGTCCTGCTTACAGACAGACTAACAAACATCGATCCCAAATGTTAATCGATTGTTCCCTGGGACATGGGCTGTCTACCCACCAAATTTGGTCCAAATCTCTCTCTTAGTTTTTGAGTAATCCTGCTAACAGACAAGCAAACAAACAAACAAACAGGGTTGAAAACATACTTTCCTCGTCGGAGAGAATAATCATGTGTAGACAGCAAGTGCCATAGTGTTTATTAAGGAAACAATCATGGCCTAGTGTTCATATGCCTATATTGTGGAGTGCACGTTGCAATTGCTGTAATATTGCAAATGGTAATTATGTTGCGTTGGCTGTAATGGCATTGCCCTGGGCGACAATGATAATGTTAGCGGTTCGTAATTATATTTTCATGTGTTTATTTTCCACCTTATTAACTGTTGAAATAAAAAGACGATTTTTATGCAGGTTATTATTATGAAAGGCAAATATCATGTAATAGGCCGAAATGCGTATGACAAGTGCACATGATACAGGTGCACATGATACAGGTGCACATGATACAGGTGCACATGATACAGGTTATAGCTAATACGATATAACTCTGAGAAGAGACCAGCCTTAAGCTCTTGAAAGCAGGCATCTGTTTGGTTGTTCGAGTGAGTTCGTTATTACCGATGCATTTTAAACTAGAAAGCACTCAGAGAGCGCATACCACCGCCAATGCCACTACCATTAAAAAGGATCCGGATCCGCCCCAAATTTAAACAATTCTTTCTTGGTCCATGGCCCACCTCCGTAAAATTTCATTGAGAACTTTTGGGGATAATGTGCGGGGTACTCCGAATCTGGATCCGCCACAAAATTTTTATAATCTCTTCCTTGGCCCATGGACCACCCTTCCACAAAATTTCATTATATCCATACATAACTTCTTGAGTAATCGTGCAGACAGACAGACAGACAGAGAGAAAAATGTGTAGTGTTAAGGGGGGTGGGGGCGACTTACGCTCATATGTGCGTGTATAGAACCCCTAAAGCATACTTAAGAATGTGAACGTAAGACTTTGTGCGTGTACGTGTGGGTGTAGGGAACAAAGCGGTCCATGAAAATTTAAAATGTGTGTGTGTGTGTGTGTGTGTGTGTGTGTGTGTGTGTGTGTGTGTGTGTGTGTGTGTGTGTGTGTGTGTGTGTGTGTGTGTGTGTACCTAGCCATATCATGCATACTTAGGCAACATTGTCATCTTTATATCATTATTTATTTGATTTACGTGCAAGTTTGACCATCACTTAGGCTCCTATGACTCACACAGCTGAATAAAATCGTCTGCCGTTAGCTGGAGAGAGAGAGAGAGAGAGAGAGAGAGAGAGAGAGAGAGAGAGAGAGAGAGAGAGAGAGAGAGAGAGAGAGAGCAAGGCCCCTCGTCTTGAAGAATTGGATGCAGGAAGTTACTGACAGTCTAACTAAGAAGTGATTTTCCAAAGTCAGATAAAAACGTCGAAAGGCGGCATCGTGCTAAAGGAGGACTAAGTGGTATATAATGAATGTAATAGCAAAATTAAAGTTTGAAACAATATTCTAGTTCCTTATTATTATTTTGCCACTTCCCTGTTATCGTCCCCTTACCTGAGAAATGAGTTTAGACCTAGGGGTACATAGGGAAAACAGATAACACAAGGCATATTGGCCAATTACGTGCTTGTCAGTAAAAAAAAAAAAAAAAAAAAAAAAAACTAAAGCCTGACCAACGCTTGTGAGGAAAAGATTAGAGAAATGAAGACAGAATACTGAACCCTTTCTCCCCGAAGACCCCAAACTGATAATTATCGTTTGGCGTCAGGGGGATGTAATACAGGATTAGTCCTCGGGGTGAACAGGGTAAGCAAATTGAACACATTTCATTAAGATATGATATAATGCAAACTTACGTATTACCCGGTTCATGCATCCACATTGACATCGTTTCTTGTACTGTCTCCCTAACAGTGATATGAATAATAGAAGAGGAAAAAAAACAACAGCTCTCCTGGAATTATTAAAAGGACCCACACAAGAAATGCATGAGGTTTTCTGGTGGTAAATGGCCCATGAATACGCCAAGCCAAAACCCACCTCACGTTTTCTCCCCTGCCAGAGGTGAAGCAAGGGAACGTGTTTGACAGAGATTGGAAAGGCTTCTTCATCTTTAGGAATTGGAGATACAGGCATCGACAAGAGTTCACCTGCTATATATTTCAGTGTGTCTATACTTAGGAATGCCCATCACTTTCCTCTCTGGTGCATCCAGTCGAAGTGCATCATCTGTGTGTAGAGAAGTTCATCTATTATTCCACTGTGTCTGCTTCTTACTGCGATTATATACGCCACTCTCTTTCCTGATGTTTCATACTTAAGAGCCTCATCTATGAGAAGAGAAAGACACCAGGGAAGCTCCCAAACACCTTTTCCTTGGCTATTTGTTTTAAGATATGAAGGGTTAATATCCTTTTTTCCTTTTTTTTTTTCTTTTTTTCTTTTTTACAGAGTATGGTGATATTCGGAGGATTTATGCAACACAGAAAGGGACCGCGAGGTGGAAGAAACAAACTAAATTTTGTAGGGAAAGGGCGTTAAGGACCTTCCCCAACCGATGAGAACAGGGATTCATGCCTCTCTCAATATCGGGATTAATACTTTTTATCAAACAGTAGAGGAGAGCAAACAAGACAGGCGAAATTTTAGGCGAGCTTTTGTCCTAAGTCTCTCTCAGCTTAGGAATTTTAGTCAGCCGAGGAAAGCAGGAGTAGACGGGGAGAAATATTATGCGAACTCTTGTTTAAAATCTCTCACGGCTTAGGAATATTAGTTGGCATAGGAGATTGAACGAAAAAAAAGCAATATTGAGCTAATAATATTTGTCCGCTTAAAAATATTAGCCAGGACAGGAGAGTGAACGGTATAAAAAATGAAATATTGTGCGAAGAACCTTTCCACTTACGAATACGAGCGAACACAGGAAAGGGAACAACAGAACCGGTGAAATATTAGGCGAACTCTTGCCCTTGACAGCACAGAGCCGCAGCTTTGGCCTCTGACTCCAAATCCAGTAGCGACCGACAGGCCAAAGTCATGCATTTCTCACGTTCCGCGGATGTCAGATGGAAAGTGAATATCTTGAAAAAGCGCGGCGCAGGGCTTGGTTTATTTGAGAGAGAGAGAGAGAGAGAAAAAAAAAGAGAGAGAAAGAGAGAGAGAGAGAGAGAGAGAGAGAACTTTCCCTATGTTTTTACGTTTCCTTACCACTTATCCTTGTTTACTTTTCTTACCCTCAGGCGATATTATTCAGCCTGCAGGATGGAGAGAGAGAGAGAGAGAACTTTCCCTATGTTTCATCGTTTGCTTACCACTTATCCTTGTTTACGTTTCTTACCCTCAGGCGATATTATCCAGCCTGCAGGAGAGAGAGAGAGAGAGAGAGAGAGAGAGAGAGAGAGTAGGAATTATGACCTGAAGACGGCATAGGAAAAGAGTGAAACTGACAGTCGAAAAAAAAGAAAATGGGAAGAGAGAGAGAGAGAGAGAGAGAGAGAGAGACCAAAGAATGTGTCTCCGTTATCCCGTCCCAGTGGGTCCATTTTTCTTGCTCTTTCTCCTACTCGTCACATTTTTTTTTTGAGCCACTTGCTTATACATACACAACAAGCCCACGTAACTGTGTGTGTGTGTGTGTGTGTGTGTGTGTGTGTGTGTGTGTGTGTGTGTGTGTGTGTGTGTGAGTGTGTGTGTGTGTGTGTGTGTGTTTGTGTGTGTGTAATGTTGCTTAGTGTAGTATGGAATTGTGTAATGTCCTCTTGTTCACTGTAGCATAATGTACTAATGTAGTGTAGTTATTGTGTGTGTGTGTGTGTGTGTGTGTGTGTGTGTGTGTGTGTGTGTGTGTGTGTGTGTGTGTGGTACAAAGAGGCTCTTGCAATAATAAACAGGCCATGAATATTTCCATGTATGGTGGTAGGGTGTGGCCCACTTATGACCGTGTTCTTGTCATCTTTACGAGGTTGTAGTACATGTTTCTCAAGGATTTATTTATTTACTTGTGTTTATTTATTATTCATTTACTTATATTACGAGAGTGTTTTATTTTTGTGGATTTTTGTTTTTGTAATACTGACGTATTTTGCATAAAATAACGTATAAGGGAATAATAAAGCGTTTCCTCATGGGATTATTATTATTATTATTATTATTATTATTACCTCCGCCAGCGAGGATGGAGGTTATGTATTCGCCTGTTTGTTTGTCCACACGATATCTCCAAAAGTTGTCGATGAATTTTAATGAAATTATTTGGAAGGGTGGGCCATGGGCCACGAAAGAATTTATTAGATTTGGGGGCAGATCCGGATCTGGGTCCGGCATTAGCGGAGGTATGCGGTATCTGGGTGCTTTTTAGTTATTATTATTACTTTAACTCTGGGAATGCCACTGATACCGACAAGTTGAGAAGTGATCTCTATTTTACTCCAGAATAACGAAAGGTCTCCTAGAAATCAGATAAATCATGAGATGGTGGTAGTAGTAGTTGTAGCAGCAGCGGTAGTAGTAGTAGTAGTAGTAGTAGTAACCCTATGCTCATCTGACTGTGAACCCGGTGGAGTGGATGCTTAAGTTCCCCATCTGCAGTCCACCATCCTTCTTTCGAGGGATAGGGAAGTAACTGAGAGACGTTTGTATAACCAGGCAGTTGAGCCCCCCCCCCTCCCCGGTTATATCAGCCACATTAATAATAATAAAAATGATAATAATAATAATAATAATAATAATAATAATAATAATAATAATACGACAAAAAGGTTCTCTGGCTGAAGAGGTATGCGTGCAAAATTGGAAATAAAGTGGTTAGCAAGGGGATTAAGTGAGCTAAGTGACCTCGGCATTTTTCGTTACTTCTCTTCCTAAGCGATTTATTCAGAACATTGCGTCTGATAATCCTCTTGTATTTTATTCAAGGAAACGATGACGAGGCAAAAAAAATTTGGGTAACTTGCACGAGAATGTTGAGGTGTCATAAGGAAAATAATTCGCTTAGGAAGAGGTGTTAGGAAGCTTGAAATATGGATTTAAATGTGCAGAGAGAGAGAGAGAGAGAGAGTTTTTCCTTGCAATTGTGGGAGAAAGTGGAGGCGGCGGCAAGAAAGGGCAAAGTTAAATAAGAAGAAATTGCCTTGTTGAAGTTCCCCCCATCGCTCAACTTAAATAGCGTTGGGCGTGGGCGTGTAGGAGTAGACCACGCTTGTTTGCCTCTGTTCCTATACTCCTTTTACTCTAACTTGGCCTAAAATTGCCGTCTCGCTGTCTTGAATGCGGAGCTGTAAGAAGAGAGTGACACTAGGTTATGATGCACGAAAAGAGAGAGAGAGAGAGAGAGAGAGAGAGAGAGAGAGAGAGTGGAGTATGTGAGTGATGTGCTGTTAGAGAAATGGGTTATTTTGCTTTGTTCCTCGCCACACTTATTTATTTATTTATTTTTTTATATTTTTTTTAACGGCCGTGTCTCTGTGATTAAATTTTCTGATAGTTTTTTTTCTACCGTATTTACCACGTGAAAAATGAGACTGCTACTATACGTCTTTTTTTTTTTTTTTTTTTTTTTTTTACTTGGCCCAAATTTTCGTCTTTTTGTAACTTCTTTCACGAAGCACGATGGTATAATAAGACAGTCCTGGAGCTCTACAGTCTTTTCATATCACTTACTTGTGACTAGCATCATTTCTAGTGTTAATCTGTTAATGTAGCTCAGTATTGACGATTGAGAGATTGAAGTTGTAGGCCAATTTAGAGTTAAAAAGCTTATAGAAGTGTGTGGAGCCTTCGAAAGACACAGACAGAAGAGGAAAGGAGGGAGATGGCAGGGAATGTGTGGGAGAATGTTATGTTGTCAAGAGAAGGGATGTTGTGTTCCTCTAGCAGTATATTTATCTATCCATCTATCTGTCTGTTTATTTGTCCATCTGTTTATCTGTCTATCTATCTATCTTTCAGTCCCCTTCATCTCATATCGGGTGGTCACCAACAAATCGCCTCCACGTCGCCCTTTCGTTTGCCGTTTGACTGCTCTCATTCGCAACACACACCTGTCTCTCTCTCTCGTGTATCTTTCCACTCCATCCCTCCATCTCATCCTTGGTCTCCCCCTTCCCTTCTCCCTCTCAGCTGACTCACATACGCTCTCATAGTCAGTCTTTCATTCCTGGCCACACATTTTCGTGTCCTGCCCTTGTCTTGGGGGGATTTAGACTTTGTTTATGAGCTGGCATGAAGTGAACGAATAGTGAGGCGGAGGAAGGTGTATGGAAAATGAGGTAGATAAAAAGCGTAGGTAGATATATAGAGATGGAAAGATAGACATAGGTAGATAGTTATAGATAGACAGATAGATAGATGGATGGATAAACACTTAAACAGATAGACAAGTATAGATATAGATAGACAGAAATTTCGAGGGAGAAAATGTTGGAAGTGTGTGAGGGAAGATTGTGTGCTGTCAGAGAAAGAATTTTTTTCCCCTCTCAACCCACATATTTTTTTTGTCGCTCTTTATATTTCATGTCGGTGTGATTAGATTTGCTGCTTCGGAGTGAGGAAGGAATGCGATTGTGAGAGAGAGAGAGAGAGAGAGAGAGAGAGAGGTACGACTAGGATGGGGTAAAGAAGACCTTGCCTTAAGTTCCCAGCCCGAGAATCGAACCCAGGACTGCTCGGCCGCGGACCAAGTGTGCTACCGATTGCACCACCGCCAGTGTAGGGAGTTACGCGTCGTTCCCAGTCCCAGTTCGTGAGTTGCGCCAGTTGGAACTTTGCGTACTTAGAGCGTCACCTACTTTGTATTCTTTGTGGTACTTGTGTTTTATGGCCACTTTGCATAGCTCAGTCATAAACAAACTTCAGTGTTATGTTTTGTGTTTTTTTTTCCCTTTTTTTTTTTCGGTCGTTTTTGCTGGGAATTTCTTTTGGCATTTTTCTCAACCTCTGTATTCCATTCAGTACGTTGACAGCTCAGGATTTTGTACCTTTTTTTTCCTTTAGTTACACACACACACACACACACACACACACACACACACACACACACACACACACACACACACACACACACACACACACACACACACACACACACACACACACACACTTGTCCCAGAGTCATAATGTATTTTGCCCCTTTTTATAGCGACATAGAATGTCATAAAGAAAAAAAAAAAAGTGAGTTGTGTGTGTAAATAAGTGAGGGTGGGATGGGTGTGTGAGTGAGGGAAATGAGAGAGGGTGGGGTGGGTGTGTGAGGAAGGGAAATGAGTGAGGGTGGGGTGGGTGTGTGGGTGAGGGCTTTTAAGTTGATGTGTGTGGTCGGGCCTCGCAGCAGGGGTCTCACCACCTCTATTCTCTGTCCCTTTACCCCTGTTAGCATAGCATGTTGTCTGGTTCCTCTTTCATACCAGGCCTTTTAAGTCTCTGTGACTCCTCTTACTATACTGTTTTTATTCTAACTTGACCCAGATTTTCGAGAGCTTATTTCACGTTCCTCGGTGGCAGAAGAGGTAGTACTACGGCCTTACATTCTTTTCATAGCACTTCTTTATGACTAGCATCAATTAGTGCTACGGCCCTACATTGTTTCCATAGCAGTTTTTCATGATTAGCACCCTATTCTAGTACGAACTTACTGTTTCAATTCAGCAGTCAGGATGAAGAGATGGCAATTTTAGGCCAAGTTAGAGTAAAAATAGTACATCTCTCATTTGAATGTAGTCATCGGGCGTGTGATATAGAGTAGTAGAATTGTCCACACCTAAGTGTTAACGATGACAGAATTAAAATCTGGCGTCTGTTGGAATAGAGAATTTGAGTGGAGCAGGCCATGAAAGACAACGATAGAATTAACACCCTCAGGCTTCTAGTTAGCTCTCAGCTGTAGGAAATCGTCTGCCGTAAGCTGGTATGGAGTTGTCGAGTTTTACCGACCATGAGAAGGTTAAGAATATCGGTACCTTGAAAGTTACCTGTCGTTTCCTTCCTCGTATAAGTACCGTACACGTGGATATTAATTTACCAGGTACTGAGGTGAAATGTACCCTCGTGACCTAAACTTGACTCTGATTTTCGTCTTTTTCATATTGTACCACGAAGCTGAGTGGCAGAAAAAGACAGTGCTTTGGCTCTCCTTCCTTGCCATAGTACTTCTTCGTGACTAGCATAATAATCTAGTGTTAAATTTTTGCTACAACTCCGCATTCGAGAAGGAGAAATGGCAGTTTTCGTTCAGATTTAGAGTAAACACACTATAGCAAGGAGGGTGTGTTAGCTGACGAGAAAAAGTTGCTTACGCTCTTGGATGTGTTCCCAGTCACTCTCAAATTCTCCTTTCTTAAGAGCGGGTTTCTATCGTGTATGCTCTTTTACCTTACGAGTCCATTCTGTGATGTGTTAAAAAGAAAGTATGCCTTTGTGTGCTGCGTGTTCATTTTGTTGATATTAGAATAAGTGAGTAAATGTGTGTGTGTGTGTGTGTGTGTGTGTGAACACTTCAACTCTCCAACACTTCAACACTTCAAGTCTCCCTCCAGCCGGGGTAGGGGATAGTTTCCAGATAACGATTGAACTACACATAGGGCTTCACCAGGCAAGATCCAATTTATAGGAGTGAGTGTGGGTGAAGCGAGAACCTTGTTGATGGAGCGGCCTGCCCAGTACTCCCACACTCATTAAAACTTCCCCACAGTCAACAGCCGTGCCGTAAACTTGTCGAGAAGAACCTGCCTAAAACCTTAATCACTTTCCTTCCCCCTTCCCCACACTTCAAAGAAACTCCACGACCTCCATGCTTCTTTCTTCGTCCCCTCTCAAGTGGGTACTGGAAATCATAGAAGGAACTAAATTAATGGGTGATTGCATCTTTTGTAATATTCTGGTCTTGTATCTGTCGTTTATTGCTTCCTCTTTCTCTTGCCATCAAGGGAAAAGCACAACTCCACTTCCACGCGTATTTTTTCAGCCCCTCTCAAATTATTGTTTCATATCGTGAGCGGAACTTAATTATCTGGTTGCATCTGTTGTTATACTCTGGTTCTTATATCTACCGTTTTATCACCTGCCTCTATCTCTAGCCGTTAAAGGAAAAGCACAAATCTGATTTTTGTAGTTCTAAAAAATGTTTTCATGTACTACCTCAGACAAAAAGCCAATCTCCGTGCTGCCAGATCTGAAAGTCTGTCGCTACTTTTTTTTTTTCTTTACCATTCATTTATACACCGCCCACAGGGGAAGCCCGAGTTTTTGCTATCTTTTTCACCTCCTCTCGTTGGTTACCCAGACTCATTGAAATAACAGTAGAATCTCCTTGTCGTCATGTCTGCAGTTTACCATGTATTTATCGTGCTTCTTGGATCAGACTTTTTCATATTAACATTTCTTTCCCTCCCCTTCAGAAGAAAAATGACTACCTCTAGACATCCATTAATTTCCTTTAATACTCAACTGGGGATCAGATGAACAAATGTCCTATCTCGTTATTGCCTTTGTTTTTCCAAACTTCAGAAAGAAAAAAACATTGTTGGATTCTTCTAATTTCCTTCAGTACACTTTTGGGAATCATAGGGACAAAATAATTACTTTTCTGGCTTTTATCTTTGTTGCTTTTCCCTGCTTGTTAGGTGTACCATTTCTTTACCACTTTTCCGTTCCCCATTTTTTCACCACGTCTTCGTTCCTCATTTCTTTACCACTTTTCCACTTCTGTATCCCTCCCCCCCCCCCCAGAATAATAAACGCGACTACCACACATCTTTTTCATTCCTTCTCAGATGGTTAATTGGACTCGTACTAACAACAGACTAATCTTCTCATCAAATCAACGGTCTGACTATTCATTTTGCTTTTTCGTCTTTCCTCTTTCCATCCTTCAAATGAAAAGGGTAATTTTTAGGCGTATATTTCTTTCCTTTCCACAGCTGTTACTGGGACCTAATAAGAACACAAGATTTATATCCCAGCCGTCAGTTTTTCAGGACGGATCATGACTTTCTTATCACTCTCACTTCCCATTCTATGTTCCTTTAAATATTTTTCTCCTGGTGTTATATGAACGACAGACTTGTATCCTTGCCGTCACATTTGCTGTTTGCCTTTCCATTCTACCTTTGTCTTCTTTTCATCTTTAATATTGCTCTCTCGTTTTTCCCTTCGGTTTATCTTCTCGTCTTTACTCTTCCGTTTCAGTCTTCACATCCATCTCATTTCATACTGCTTTCTCATCTTTCCCTTTTATTACCTTTTCATCTTTCAATTCATTCCACCTTCTCAACTTTCCCTTCATTCTACCTTCTCGTCCTTCTCGCCTCTCTCTCATGCATCCCTCTCATCTTTCCCCTTACTGCCATCTCATCTTTAAGTTCACTCCGCCTTCTCGTCCTTCTTTTCATTGTCATTTTCTTCACCTTGCCTCTACAGCCCGTCAAGGTTTAGGTGCTACTAAATCAAGGTCTCCTCCTCCTCCTCCTCCGGTCTGGCTGGAGTCCATCTGGTTGCTGAAAACATCACATCGAGAGGCATGATGGCACCACATTGATTCATACACAGATTTAAGAGCCAGTTCCTTGTCGCAACTAGATATGGTTTTATAGGAAGAGGAGGAGGTGGAGCGTGATTAAGTTTTACTCACAAACAAGTGCGTAAGTAAATCCTTTAATTAGAGAACAACCAGGGAGTGTGCCAAATCTTTCCACTGTCTTTAATGAACACACATATTTAAAAATCCATTCCCATCAGTGTTTAGTTTCCAGAAAGGGCATTAGATTCAAAGGCACATTAAACGAGAATTACCGTGAATAGGAGGGAGAATAAGGAAAGGAGCGTTTATAATCTCCCCCTACACGTTAGTTTATTACGGTCTTGCAGGAAACTCACAGGAAGGAGAGTGCGGAACAGCTATTCATTAACAGCGTTGCTATCAGTTCCCTGCCCTACCAAAGATTTGCTTTTGAAAGAAGGACAAAACAAGATGACATAATGTTCCAGTCGACATAAGTTATATAGTAAAGGCAGATTACTTCTCACAGCACGAGTAGACATGATATTCCACATTATTTTATGCAGTCTGAGTGCTCCACAAGCGGATTGCACGTCAGGACGATCAGCCCCAATTGTAATGTGGAGTGTGGTTGATAGGCTTGACGGTACAGAAGAATATTTTTGTAATTATAGATCGATGTTATTTGTATCTGAGGACGATTATGAAGAACGTCGTGCCTCACATTGTCTTCCCAGTAATGTTTGCGTTCTGAGAGCACACAAATATGGTATCCTACAAATATGGATTCCACATTTTATTTGAGCACTTCAATTAGCATCGAGTGCATCTCATTCTCCATGGCTTTTTAAGTATGGGATCGAAACATCTGCATTTAGAGGAGACAGACAGGAGAGTGTAGAATCTTTCCGTGTCTTTTGTCGTTTTAGCTCTCTGTTGTAATGTTTTTGTTTTTTCTTGAAGGAACTGTGTGCTGCTTCCTGGCCTTTGGTGCCATCTTCCTTGCATAAAAGAATAAATAATAAAAAAAAAAAAATCAATCAATCCTTGTTGTGCGAGGAACCTAGTAATTGTAAATAGCACATTGATTTACAGACAGATTTACTATCGGTTCCCTGTCGTGATCAAGGTGTTGTTTATATATATGAAAGAGTGACGTGCGGAAGCCGCCCACATCACCTCTGCTTGCATCAGATAGTCTCGTCTTATATCGTCACCCTAATAAAGAAACTGACTAAGTCATTTTTTTCTACTTTTCGGGAAATCGAGAAAAGCTGTCTCATTTTCTTAACTTTTAAATCACTTAGACAGAAACTTGAGGCGCATTTTAGACCACTCACACCCTTGACCTGGCAAAGGCAGCTAGCCTATACCAATAGATGTGCCACGTAATGAAGAACTGATTTAGGCAAAAATCCAGAAATCGTCGAAAAATGACTTGGGCAATTTCTTTATGAGGGTGACGATATGTTGCCCTAGCAAAATCAAATCTTAGTGACCAGAATCGATTTAAAAGTTTTCGTTGTAGGAGTGAGTTCGAAATGATCTGGTTATATATAGATTAGTTAAAGAAATTACTGCAAGATATTTTTTTTTTATTGTGAGTTTATGGAGGTTTGGTAAATCAGTCATAGTCACGAGAGGCACTCTGTCGTAAAAGTTATTTTCTGTGTCTGTATTTACGAGAAGGGATTTTGTTTTGTTTTTAACGAGACGAGGATTATCGTTAGGTTATATTCTGAATCTGCAGTTACGAGAAGGGAATGTCTTATCGAGGGTCGGATTATCTTACGCTAGTTTCTAAATCTGTAGTCGTGGGAAGGGGATTCTTCATAATGGCAGGCAAATTATCCTAAGGTATTTTCTGAATCTGTAGCTACGAGAAGGACATTTGTCGTAGGTTATTTTTTCCTCTCAGCTGATATCCTTCCTGTGCCAGCGGCAAATGGGAGACTGTTGGTGGTCACTGATGGACTGGATGGAGGGAAAAAGCAAGCTGTTTTACACGTGTTGGTAGCCTTGACCCACTGTCGAGGAGGAGGGCTGATGTGATTGGGGGGCGGGGTGTAGGAGAAGGAGGAGGAGGAGGAGGGGAGGGGGAGGGGGAGGAGGGTAAGTGATGAGGGAGGAGGAGGAGGAGGGGAGGGGGAGGGGGAGGAGGGTAAGTGATGAGGGAGGAGGAGGGGGAAGGGAAAGCAAGAGTGGGAGGAGGGTGAATAATGTGCAGGAGGAGAGTCAGTGCATAGAGGAGGAAGAGAGTCAGTGTATGGAGGAGGAAGAAGATTGTTATCGCAGAAGAGGAGGAGGAGGAGGAGGAGGAGAGGTATAAGTGGTGGAAAAGGAGAAGGAGCAGAAGGAATAGAAGGTGAAGGAGGAGGAAGAGAAGGGAGAGATTACCGGAGGTCGAGTCGATGGAGAGCCTCACCTAATTTTGCTTCAATGGACCAGTAATTTGGATGATCATCGGGGCCATTTTTACCTTCTCGCATCCCATGACTCTTTGCTATTTATTTTTACAATTAACAAGGGATTTTAATACTTGGGAGAGACTTTTCTGACTGTGGGTTAGGTGGTGGACTGAATTTGCCCAGTCACTACCACAGGCGCTCTTCCAGTCTGAGAGAGAGAGAGAGAGAAGGAAATACAAAATCGCCCCATCGTAATGAAGGGATAAAAATCTCAGTTGCTACTATTCATTTACTCTCTATCTGTTTGTTTATCTGTTTGTGTATCTATGTATCAGGCTATCTCTTGGCTTTCCATATACAGCCAGTTACATATATCGCGGAATTAGTGGTCACAAACTAATCGCCTCCAAGTGGTTGTCTTCAGCCATCAGTCTACCTTCTCCCCAACTCTTCTTTCACTCACATATCTCTCTTTGCCTGCATTTGATTAAGTTAGTTTCAGTTTCTTATTACTCCTTGTGTGGTGTACGGCAATTAGGTTTGGTTACTGAGGGCCATAACAATTTGTAGATAACCAACATAGTACTCTAGAGAACATGGAGATGGCCAGTGCAAGGAAGAAGGCGGAGAGGAAGACAACGAATTAGTGGAGAGATGTGGCTGAGACAAACTTAAGAGATGCTGGGCTTGTGGAGGGCAATGCCATGGATAGACAGCTGTAGAGAAAGTTAATTGTAGGAGCCAACCACTAGCTCTGTTGCGGCTTGCCTTCCTTTGAACTCCTTTGTAATAATGTTTGGTGTTGAATGAATCTCTGATCTCCTTCCGTCATCTCTCCCACCTTCCCTCCACCTCACATTTGTGCCTCCAACATTCTCCTTTTCGTATCTCACCTTTTATGTATTTTCTTTCTTCCTCATACTGTTCCTTTCTCCGTGAATCTTCCTCCTCCCTCTTTTAAAAAAGAGTATGGTACCACGATAGCCTTTACACCCACCTCTCTTCCTCCAACATCTTCTTGAATCTTGACTCCTTCAGTGTCTTCCTCCTCCTCCCTCCTCCTGCCTCCTGGTTCATGAATCTCCCTCCCTCTTGTCTCCTACCTTCCCTCCTCCTCCTCCACCACTGATAAAGACCCACCTGCCCACGACAGCTTATTTGTCAGGCCCTTCTTATCTCCTTAAGGCACTCCCTCCAAACCCACTCCATGTGTCTTATCAAATGCCACCACTGCTTTCTGCAACATTATTATTATTATTATTATTATTATTATTATTATTATTATTATTATTATTATTATAGTTGTTGATAATGTTGATGTTGCTGTTGTTGTTACCATTGTTGCTGCTGCTATTCTAATTGTTGCTAGTGGTGGTGGTTGTGATGATGGTGTTATTATTATTATTATTTTTATTATTATTATTATTATTATTATTATTATATGAGTACGCCTTCTTTCAGTGAACAGAATTAAAAGTGGAAAAATTGTACGGTACCACGAGACTGATATTGTGTTGGAACAATTCTCTATAATATTTCACATATATACCCAAGCCCCATTATGCAATTTTATCTTACTGTTTTGTCATTTTCGTTTATATCTAATGCTGAATCCGTCTTAACTTCCAAAATCCGGTGACATCTTTTAAAAATCCCATTATCCCTGCTTTCAGACGGTTTTATGCAGCCCAGATAAGAGGTTGGTGTGGGGCAGTAGCCAACGCTCTCAGATCTAAAAAAAAAATAATCTCTCAATATACATAAATAAGAGCATGTGACGGAAGCAACACCAAAATATATTGTAAGTCATCAGATTGAAAAGGTTTAATATCTCTTGGCATGTGGAGCTGTCTCTCTCTCTCTCTCTCTCTCTCTCTCACGTTGAAATAATTCTTCCTTTCCTCTCTGACCTAGTGTCGAGTTTGGGGAGATAAAACACAGTGACCCGACCTGCCCTTCCCAGCCCGATGTAAATGCATTGCCCACCTCCACCGCTTGAACCTTGAGCACTGACAAGGAAAAGTAAAATATAGCCGACTTGAGGAAGAAGGTAGGGATCAGGAAGGAAGGGATGGTGGGGGAGGGATTAAGAGGAGGAGGGGGTGTAAGAAGACGAAGGGGCATAGGTGTGTGTGTGTGTGTGTGTGTGTGTGTGTGTGTGTGTGTGTGTGGAGGAAGGCTTTAGGAGGAGGAAGAGGAAGGTCGTAATAGGGAGATACTAAATGGAAGAAAAGGAAGGAGATTTAGTATAAGATGAAGGAGCGTTGAGATGGGGTAGGAGGAGGAAGGTTTATGTTGGGGGAGAGAATTAAGAGTGGGGGAGAAGGGAGGGGGAGGGGTTCCAGGGTTTACGAGGAAGGAGGGGCACGGAGGAGGTGGAGGAGAGAGGGCTGTTAAGGGGGGGGGGGAATGGAGGAAAGGAGGGATGGAGAGGAGATACAAGGAGGAAGTCACTGGCAGGTTTGTGTGAAGGCCGAGATGGATAGACTAAGGCGCCTGGAGAATAAAGAAATTGGTGAACTTCAGGATTTTTATCAGAGAGCTTGAAAATTCCCAGGAAACAAGGAATGGATGAGCTGTCCATGGTTGAGCCGCGCATGGGTAAGCTGGGAACAATATTATTAACATCGAGCTCTGCGTGGGTAAGCCGGGAACTCGATGTATCATCTTAGGCAATTCGAGGAAATCATGATATATTTTCTTGCCACATCCGACCGCTATGAATCCCTGCAATCCGGCGACGTGCTTTTTCATCCAGTTCTTGCTGCTTCCAGGCTATTTTATTTTGCAGAGGAAGGTCGTCTGGTAATGAAGCGGTTTTTCAAGGCTACATCTAAACCTTATAGTTCAAAAAGTCTCGTAAGCTGAATACAATCGTCTGGAAAGGGCAAGAATACAAAAAGATTAAGTCCTCAGGTGGTGCCGGAGAGGGACGCCTTCACGTGGTGGAACAGAAATAACTGAATGGGTCCTCTATCCTGTTATACAAACGTCCCTCATTTCCATCCTTATCCCATAAAGGAGGATGGTGGACTGTAAGAAGAAGACAGCTTCAACCTTCAACCTATAATCCACTGGGGTCACATTTCACATGAACCTGGGGCTGCCGCTGCCGTTGCCGCCGCCGCCGCCGCAGCTAATAATAATAGTAATAATAATAATAATAATAATAATAATAACAGAGGGAAGTATTGAATGCTTTACTGAAGTGTGAAGCTTTTGTGATGTTGAAAGGTGGGGTAAAGAGAAGGTTGAATGTTTTGTTGCAGTGTGATGCCTTCTGGTGTGGTTGGGATGGATGAGGGGGACGTTGAATATTCTGTTGCACTGTGAATCTTTTGTGGTGTGGACAAGATGGAGGAGGGGGACGTTGAATGTTGTGTTGCAGTGTGAAGCCTTTGTGGTGTGGTGAAGGTGGAGGAGGGGGACGTTAAATGTTCTATTGCAGTGTAAATCTTTTGTGGTGTGCTAGGGGATAGAGGGGGAGCTGGCAGCGTGTGTGTGACCTCTCTTCTATCACCGGTAACAAGGTAAGCTCCAGACCCGCCTCTTGTCCTCGACCCTCCCGCTAATGGGGCAAAGTGACGTCCATTTATCACAATCTTCCTCCTCCATTACCGGGAAGGATGTTACCTCGTGGTTTACCTGAAATAGATTAGACTGTCCCATGAAGTTCCAGCCCGGACGTGGTGCTCTCAGATCCAGACAGATTATCAGGTGAGGTTTTCCACAAGGTAATTTACTGAGGATGAGTTTAGCTGTAATCCGATGAGTGGTAGGAGGATAAACATAGAGCTGTAGCAGGAGGAAAAAGCTTTATATTGGAGCTTGTAGTAATTGAACCGTTGTATGCCAAATGTGGAAATTTAACATGAACACTGGTTGGCCTTAATTGTGGTTTTCCTTAAAGGTTGTATTAATCTTCGTAATACTGATAAATAGATAGATAGTTAGAGACAGAGAGAGGTGTCCGAATGAGGTCCACTGCAGGATGAACACTGAGATACAGATACTCAGAATGAATGTATCCCTATCTTGCCCAAACACTAATCAGGAATGAGTGTCTGTAGTGGGAGTGACACACATGAAAGTAGAAGTATTATACTCTTCTCCCACTCCGTCATCAGTGTCCCTAATACTTTTTGCCCAGTTCCCCCTCCCATTACCTTGCTCCAGTTCCCACGTTTCCATCTCCATCAAAAAAAAAAAAAAAGAAAAAAGAAAAAAAAACACACACTTCTAAATTTCCCCATTAGGCTTCCTCTCGTGTGTTGTGCGTTGCCTCCCTGCTACATCTCATCACTGGAAGATCAAGACCCAAACTTTCCCAATAGAAATATGGCTCTAGCTCTGGGACTTTGAGGATCTAGGACCTGGAGAGAGAGAGAGAGAGAGAGAGAGAGAGAGAGAGGAATTATTGGGCAGGACCCACCCCCATCTTGGGAGGCACAATAGGACCTTTTGAATCCCTGGTCAGCCTTCGGTCCATGTTAATAAACTCTTAAACCTATCCCTCACAGTCCTTAGTTTTTCATGCCAGCTAATAGAATGATTGAGGATAATAATTAATTTCAATAGAGACCTGCCAAACGTAAAAATTGACCGTGATTCGTTCTGTGGTTCGTTGTGTGGTTCGTTCTGTGGTTCGTTCTGTGATTCGTTGTATAATTCGTTGTATGATTCGTTGTATGATTCGCTCTATGATTTGTTGTGTGGCTCGATGTGTAGTCCGCTCAGTGATTCTTTGTCGTTCGTTCTGTGATTCTTTCTGCTATTCATTCTCACTATGACCCCGGCCTCCACTTCTCTCTCTCCTTTGGCTTCCACTCGCTCTCTGGCCACGACAAACTTTAGGGGCGATGTATCATAGTTGTCTTGAGTCCCTCCCGCCTCTCCTTGGGCACCTCTCAAATCACCGTCTTGTCTCGTCTCATTCCGTCTCATTTCCCGTCTCCATCTCTTGTTCCTTTAGCAGCTCCAGTTCTTATTTTACTTCTTTTTCACTCGCCAGCTCCACTTCTTTTTTCCTCACTAGCGCCACTTCTTATTCCCTTCCCAGCGCCACTTCTTATTCCTCCACCATCTCCACTTCCTTTTCCCTTCCCAGCTCCACTTCTTATTCGTCCACCAGCACCACTTCTTCCCCCACCAGCTTCAATTCTTATTCCACTCCAACTCCACTTCTTTTTCCCTCACCATCTCCACTTCCTTTTCCCTTCCAAGCTCCACTTCTTATTCCTCTCCAACTCCACTTCTTATTCCACTCCAGCGCCACTTCTTATTCCCCCACCAGCTCCACTTCTTTTTCCCACACCAGATCCACTTCATTTTCCCTTCCCAGCTCCACTTCTTATTCCACCACCAGCGCCACTTCTTCCCCCACCAGCTCCACTTCTTATTCCACTCCAACTCCACTTCTTATTCCCTTCCCAATTCCACTTCTCATTCCCCCACCAGCACCACTTCTTATTCCACTCCAACTCCACTTCTTATTCCCACACCAGCTCCACATCTTTTTTCCTGGCGTTTGTTGTTGTCCTGGTTCATCAGAGTAAGGAAGCAGGAAAATTGCCAACCCCTTGAGCCACAGGACGTTTCTCTCTCTCTCTCTCTCTCTCTCTCTCTCTCTCTCTCTCTAAATGTGAACCCATTAGTCTGAAGGCCAGAGTTACCCATCTTCTGCAGCCCACCATCCACCTTTGGGGGATAGGGAGGCAACTGAGGGACGTTTATATGGCCGAGCAGCGAAACCAACCACTCATATCGATGCCACCACATGAAGGCGCCCCTGTCCATCACCAACAGTGTTCTAATGGGTAGAAAGAAGAGGTCAGTGAAATGGGAAAGCAAACGACCCTCTTACTTGTCATAAAAACGCCTACTGTAAAATAATTGTGATAGCCGTAGCATGTATTCAGTATGGACGGTGGGCACTAGCGCCAAAGGGGTGATGTAAATGAAAGTGTGTGATACGTAGAACTTCTTATGGGTTTTAGGGAATGGACTGATTTGTCATTGCACATAATCGGAAATAATGAGAGAGAGAGAGAGAGAGAGAGAACGAGATCATGCGGAAGCCTCTTGATAGATAGGTAGGTAGGTAGGTAGGTAGACATAAGTATATATAGATACGTAGGTAGGTAGTTATATAGGCATTAGGAGATAATAGATTGAGTGGTTGATAGATAAAGACTGATTGGAAGGTAGGTAGATGACAGATAGATAGATAGATAGATACAGATTGATAGGGAGGTAGGTAGGTAGGTAATAGATAAACAGATAGGTAGATCAACTGATAGATAGAGCGAGATATTGATAGAAAGGTAGGTAGGCAGTAGGCATATAAAAGGAAGGCTGAGTGGATGCATGGCTACACCTAGATAGATAGATAGACAGACAAATAGATAGATATACTTCCCAGATAGACAAATAGATACACCGCCCGCCAGATAGATGAAATAAAAGAGCGCCTGGAGTTAGACCGGAAGCGGAATACCGGAAACAAAACCTCACAATTTTTTTTCTTGTTTTTTTTTGGTTTGAGGGGGGGTGAGAGGCTTTTAATTCTGTACTTTACGAGAGGGATTACAGGGATTACATTGGCCGGAAGTTTGAAAGTTGGGAGGGAAAGATGAGGACTTGATTGTAGACTCAGGAAGGTTCGTGAAAATATTGTTACGCTAAGTAGTTGGTAATCTGTCAGTGTATCAGTCTGTATCTGTGTATCTGTCTGTCTGTCTCAGGATGGATAGATAGATAGATAAATAGACATAGGTAAATTCGATAGATGGCATAATATACAGAGAAATTCGTAATCGGATATACAGATTTTTCATTTGTCTCACACACACACACACACACACACACACACACACACACACACACACACACACACACACACACACACACACACACACACACACACACACACACACACACACACACACACACACACACACACACACACACACACACACACACACACACACACACACACACCTATTTATGTAGAGAAGAAGGAGCCAAAGAGTAGAAACCCGCAAAGGTGTTCCCTCCAAGAAAGAGAGAGAGAGAGAGAGAGAGAGAGAGAGAGAGAGACCAAATTACATCAGAATTGCATCTTTTAAAACCTCGTCACTCTTGGGTCCAGTCATTCCACTCCGAATTTAATTGTGTTACGAGAGGGGCATAATCCTTCTGATGGGGCCACAGCTGCGCCTCCTCCCTGATGGACAGGCCCGCAGTTCGAACCCTCCACTGGCTCCCGTCCCACCTGTAAAATCTCAGGTTCGAAGGACGTGACTCTCATTCCTGGGGCGGGGTTCATCGGCAGTCGAGTTGTGTGGCGGTGAAGATTGAGGACGCTGATTGGGTGTAATAGCTCTTTTTCTCGTTAGGTACGGAAGCTTCTAATCATTTTTTATTTATTTATTTATTTATTTATGCATAAGAATTAACTAATGATGAAACTACAAAGCCTTTCTCATCCAAAGAACGATGGATCAGAGAAAGTCATATTCAAGAGTCTTTCAGTTTCTGGGTGATCAAAAGACTGGAGGTGACAGAGGAAAACACAGACAACGCATAATAATTACTAAATTGTGTACATGAAAAACTGAAAGTAGACTGTTCACTCCTGGATGACAGTTGGGTCGATAAGTGGTGATTATGTGTGGCTGGAAGGATGCTGCGTGCCCGTCGTAGAGGAAAGGAATGCAGTTTCAGAAGAGCAGTGACCAGAGTAGCAGTAGTAGTAGTAGTAGAGAGAGAGAGAGAGAGAGAGAGAGAGACGAAAATCTTTGACTCCATTCTGCTTAGAAGTGCTGCGTGTGGCGAATCCTCGCAGACAAGATAAGGTATACACCAAAGAGGGATGAATATTTGCCTTGTGTAGAGTCGGAGAGCAGAGTTGAAGGAAGCATCGATTTTACAGTATTTCTTCAGCACACCTAACCTCTGAGAAATTGAGGTTGCAGAAGTAATGTAGCCACTTCAAGAAAGTTCACAAGAAAAAGAAACACCATGCATTTGATACTGTGAAATAATGAAAGATTTATTTATATATTTATTTATTTTGATATGTTAAGGTAAGGGGATATTCGTGTAGAGGACTGTGATGTGCAAGTAATATATACCAATTAATCGAACTCCGTACTTAAATTGCCATCTCATACTCCCGGCGTGTACACAACTTATTTCATTAATCGTTAATAAATTACACGAATAAATAACTAACATAATTACGTTCTTGAATTATCATTATTTTGGCTAATTTGGAGCGTCTGTCTCAGTCTATAGGGGACTTTTAAGCCCAAATATAAATATGTGATGGAATTAAGGGATTTGTCATTCACTCACTTGTTTTCGGGTAAGCCTAGTGCCATGGAGATTTGGTCATTTTTCATCCTATCTCGCTAATTGAACGATATAATGAGGGAATCCTCTTTGGGGCCTCGATAATCCGGCCTCTCACCGTCAGCAATGAAAAGCAGTGAATAGAATTTTCTATGGCGGGCTGTTCTCTTCTCTGATGCTGTGTGTGTGTGTGTGTGTGTGTGTGTGTGTGTGTGTGTGTGTGTGTGTGAGAGAGAGAGAGAGAGAGAGAGAGAGAGAGAGAGAGAGAGAGAGAGAGAGAGAGCATATATAATAAATGGAGAACTGCATTTATTTTTCCAACACCACCTTAGGCAAGTATTTAGTGCCGAAGAGAATAATAATAATAGTAATATAATAATAATAAAAATAATAATAATAATAATAATAATAATAATAATTCCCCCACCCCGGAAAATTGCTTATAAATGTTGTTCTTACTTGCCGGTGTGGTTCGTTATAAAAGAATTGGTGAGTGTTGTATTAAATTCGCTATATAGGGATAAGGGATTGTTGTTCGTTATATAGGCATAGGGGAGTGTTAACTCGCTGTATAGGACCTTTTACTTGCCCGTTCAGTTCGTTGTACAAGCATTTGCGTTGTGATTTGAAAGTGACAAATCAGTGAAGAGCGAAATGAAATATGAAATAAATTAGCTGTTTTATTACTCGTATTTGCATGTTTATGGTTTTATGATTCACAGACCGACATCAAAATAACCTGCTATTGAGGCCATCACACCTCCCAAAAATTAATAAAATAAATAATCATAATTCGTATCAGGACATTTCGTGGCCCAGATTTTCAAAACAGTACCATTTTTTAACACCTAACTGGATTGACGCATTGGTGAAGTAAATAATTTCACATGTATATGGTAATAACATGCACGCGAGTTGATTTTGCCTGGCCGTATGCAGATGAGCCTTGTATGTACGGAAACCAAGCGCATTACGCTGGACTATTTGTTTATAATGGCCGAGTTTGTGAGGCGGGATGGGCAGGGGGAGGGGGTAAGAAAGAGGAGGAAGGGGAAGGAGGGGGCAAGAAAGAGGAGGAAGGGGAAGGAGGGGGCAGCGTAGATGAGAGGAGACAGGAGAGGACCGGGGAGGGTAGGAGAGCGGAGGACGCTGAGGGTAGGAGGGAGAAAAGGTGAGGCAGGAGATGGCCGGGAGACGCAAGAGAGGAGTGGGGGACAGGAAGGGAGCGGAGGACGGTGAGGGCTGGAAGGGGGGAAAAGGGGAGGCAGGAGGGGGAAGGGGGACTCAATAGAGGGGTGGGGGCAGGAGGGGGTAGGGAAAGTAAGAGGACATGAGGGGGCAGAAGGGGATGCGGGGGGAGAAGAGGGGAGGCAGTGGAGAACAGAGGGGCGGGGAGTTGGGGGGCGCAATGATATGGAGATAGAGAAATTATCATAGTTGGAGCGGAATATAATTGTTAAAGCGGGGTCGTGCGGTGTAAGGGTTGAATTTGGTTAGTGAGTGTATTTAGTGGGTGGTCTAGCAGGTAAACGGGACGGGAGTTGGTCAGTAGTGGATGCCGACAGTAGGCCCGGTTCATGTTTAATTGTTTTGTGTGTTCCTGTAGCTTATGTGATGATGATGATGATGAGGAGGAGGAGGAGGAGGATAGGTATGTGGGATCGGTATGTTTCAACCCATCATCTTTCTATACCGGTATGTGTGTCTATCTTTTTGTTTAACTATCGGTCTCTGTCTCTATATCTGTCTGTCTGTCTACCTAACTATCGATCTGTCTGTGTCTTATGTGTTTTCTGTCTTTCTAACAAGCGATCTCTTTCTGTATATCTGTCCAACTATCGATCCACATATGTCTGTCTGTCTACCTGTCTCTGCATCTTCCTGTCTGTCTGTCTGTGTATCAATCTGTCTGTGTGTCTGTCTGTCTGTCGTACTGTTTTTTTATCTTGATGGATGTCACTCTGATGGCTTTCATTTCCTCTTCCTGCCGTCTCCAAACGGCTTTATTTTCTTTTGGAGAGACTTTATAACTTGGTGATGTTAGAAATCTTAGAAATAGCCATAACTAACTCACGTATAACTAGAGAGATGTTTCCTGTGTTGAATAAAAAGTGACTGAAAGTAATAAACACACACACACACACACACACACACACACACACACACACACACACACACACACACACACACACACACACACACGCAGAGAGAGAGAGACGGGGGGGGGGATTCAAGGGCATATTAGAAGTAGTGTTGCCCCAGGGTTCATCTAAAATATGAACCCAGTGGACTGCAGGCTTAAATTGGCCCACAGCAGTCCACCATCTTCCTCTCGGGGGTCAGTGAAGTACTTGAGGGACGTTTGCATAACCAGGCAGTGAAGCCTCCCAGTTACGCCAGTGCCACCACGTGAAGGCGTCCCTCTCCAACACTAAGGGATTAAAGATTCAAAACAAACCTTGACATCTACCACTCAGCAACTTAGTCTAATCTGTTTACTCCGATGATGTTTTATATTCTTTTAATTTATAGACGATTTTCCTCAGCTTAGGGGAGCATGTTTTGAACTGGAAGGGTTAGATATAGCTTGCATTAACCCCTTCATTTTTCAGGGACCTTTCCAAAGCTGATTATAATCGTCTGATGGTTGTAAGAATAACATAAGTCCATCTTGGCACTTGAGGGGGTAAGCATTCTCACTCTTACTCTCTCTCTCTCTCTCTCTCTCTCTCTCTCTCTCTCTCAGAAAATCACGTATCAGGTTTAATCTTATTTATATCGTCCTTTCCCCACCCCCACCACCAACACCACACACTCTCTCTTCCTTTCAAAACTTTCAATCTTTTCTCCTTCATATTCAGCCTTCCCCCGCCCCCTCCCAGTTCCAAGACCCCGATTTCTTGACCTCATATCTCGCTTCCTCAGCCTTTCATCTCCTCTTCTCTCCTTGCATCGCCACTTAGGGCTGTGTTCTCGTGACCTTCGTTGGCTTGTATAACTTCAGCCTACCCTATTTATTTTGCCTGTGACATTATAACCACTTCGGCATGATGACACCCATATTATATTCCTGCTAACTCCAGACGATTGTATGAGTTTTGAATAGACTTTTCGAGCCATTTATATGTGTTGATCCGCTAAGCTATACTCTGTTCACACTAACTAGGCGTAAAGTTGTGTCTCCATCTGGATTGCTGGGCAGTAACGAAAGATTAACACTAGAATACGGCGTTAACCACGAAAAAGTCCCATGGGAAGGATGCAGGGCCGTAGTGTTTTCGTATTCTGCCTCTGCATAACGGGATATAATTTACAAAACGATAATTTTCTCTGCCTAGTTAAGATGAATGAACTGTAGTGAGAAAGAGATGTCAGGAAGCCCCGTAATGTAACCAGATTATGATTTCAGCATCTCGCCTTCACCTCTCATCTCTACACGTCCTCATCTCCTTCTCTCAGTCTTCCTCTTTCTCACTTTTTCACTCTTCCTATCGTCTCTGTCATTCCTTCCTTTTGGCTTTTCTTAACTTTTTTATCTTCACCTCTTATCTCTATCCCTACACTTCCCCTTCTCCGTCTCTCAATATTCCTCTTCCTCACTTTCTCACTCTGCCTACCGTCTCTGTCTTTATATCCTTTTGGCCTTTCCTTTCTCCATTTTACCTCTTTTGCTTTATATTTCTCTCTCATCCATGTCTCTGCACTCCTTCCTCTCCTCTCAATCTTCATCTTACTTTCTCACCCTCCCTGTCATCTCTATCTCTGTATTCATTTTCCTCATTTTCTCACCCTCACTTTCGTCTCTTTCTTTTCCCTTGGCGCTTCCTCACCTTCTCTCCAACTTTCTCTCCTTCACCAAAATTCCTCCTTCCTATGCCACAGTTTGTCTCCTTCAGGCCACGTCGACTCCTCCTTCACTCCTCTACTACCTAACTTCGTCTCCTTCTCAGGTTTCTCCATCCTCACTTCCTTTACTCTTCTCTCACTTCCTACCTTACTTGAATCATTTCCTACCTCACCTCCTCCAGGCCTTCCTCCATTCCTTTCTCCCTCCCTTTCTTCTTTAGGCCTATTCCTCCTTCCCTCCTTCCTTGATTCATTCGTTCATTCACTCATTCATTCATTCTGCTCCCTCAATTCATTCTTAGTTCTTTTAACTCCTTTTTTTCCGTCATTACTCCTTTATTTCCTTCTCTCTACAGTCCCGTTCCTAAAGTCCTCCCCCTTTTTTCTCCACCTCTCTTCCTTTCACTCCTGTTCCTTTTGGCTCCATTTCTCTTCCTCTTGATTCATCCCTCACTTCCTCCTTCAGTCCTTCGCTCCTGTCCTCCTTCCTTCCTGTCTCTCCTTCCCCACTTCCTCTTCATGTATTCTTCCCCTCCGTCTTATTGTCCTTCCACATTCCATACTGCCTCCTTCGCCGTCATCCTTCTTGCTACTCCTTCCTTAGCTGTCTTCCTTCTTGCTACTTCCTCTTTCGCTGTCTATCGCCTTGCTTTCCTTCCCATCTCATCCATCCTTTCTGTTCTTTTTTCACTTTCTCCTGTTTTTAATCCTTCACTCTTTTTCCTCTCTCTTATCGCGTTTTATCTGTTTTCCTCCTTTCCGCATCAGTCCGCTCCTTCCTTTCCTTTCTTCCTCACTCTTCCTCTCTCTGCTTTTAGCCTGTCCTCCCTCCAAAACTCCTTCTCCTCCTCTTCCTCGTACTTCATTTCTTCCTTCATTTCTCTCCTCTTTTGTCCTCTTCCTCCTGCTCATCGTTTTCTCCTTCCCTCTCCCACTCCTATTGTCTTTCTTTACGTCTTTCCTTCCCTCCTCCTCTCCTCTTTTCCCTCTTTTTATTCGCGCTTTCTTTTTCCCTCTCCCGCCCTCTTCCTGTTCCTCCTCGTCAGTGTCTCTCTTTCCTTTTTCCCTCCCTAAACACACACACACACACACACACACACACACACACACACACACACACACACACACACACACACACACACACACACACACTCTCTCTCTCTCTCTCTCTCTCTCTCTCTCTCTCTCTCCTGTTCCTCCTCGTCAGTGTCTCTCTTTCCTTTTTCCCTCCCTAAACACACACACACACACACACACACACACACACACACACACACACACACACACACACACACACACACACACACACACTCTCTCTCTCTCTCTCTCTCTCTCTCTCTCTCTCTCTCTCTCTCCATTTCTTGCCCTCATCTTTTCTCCCTTTCATCATTCTCTCCCTCCTTTCCTTCTCCGTTTTTCTCCTCACCTCCTCTTCTCTCTGCCTTTCCTTCCTGTCCCTCCCTCCCTCTTTCACTCTTATTCTCTCCCTCCCTCCTCCTTCTCTCCCTCCCCCCTCCTTCTTTCCCTCCTTCCCACGAGTCCGCCCGCGACGCAAGCAAAGTTTGCTGTGGATGAACCGCTGTGAGGCAAGTGGTCCAAACTTTATCCCAGCACGAATGCGAGAGAGAGAGAGAGAGAGAGAGAGAGAGAGAGAGAGAGAGAGAAGAGGTAGATGGAAGAAGAAAAAGAAGAGGGAAAATGAGAAGGAGAAGGAGAATCACTGCATACGGTTTTCAAAATAATTTGCCATCACAGATGATGAATGTTACGGAATGCCCAGGGA
This sequence comes from Coenobita brevimanus, assembly GCF_032717465.1. Classification (NCBI taxonomy): domain Eukaryota; kingdom Metazoa; phylum Arthropoda; class Malacostraca; order Decapoda; family Coenobitidae; genus Coenobita; species Coenobita brevimanus. The sequence goes on along the minus strand of NC_136975.1, from coordinate 5,868,841 downwards.
TCCTACCCCACACCATCAGCCCTACTTCCATTAGCACACCACAGTAATACTAATATTTCTTTGTATATGACTTCCAATCTTACCCACAGTATGATGAAGTGTTAATATACTCCCATTCAGATAATAAACAGATTAAACTTTGTGTATCGTGGGGTGTTTTGGCCATTGAAGGTGTCCTGCGTCCCCCCGTGCACAATAAAGCTTGTTTTTACACTTCGGTTCTCGGTAAAAAGGGTCATAACATAGGGTTAGGTTTTCGTGGAACTGGATGTCAAAACGGAAATAAATGACGCGGTAACCTGGCCTGATATTGCCTCGGGGTTGTGTGTGGGGGGCACGGAGTTCTGCAGTTTTCTCCTTTTTCGCTGTTTTTTTTTTTTTTTTTTTTTTCTTGAGAGACGGATGGATGGATGACGGAGGGATGGATAGGTGGATGGATGGATGGGTGGATGGATGGATGGGTGGAGGGATGGGTGAGTGGATGGGTTCATGATGGATGGATTTCTTTTAACCCTTTCTGTATGGTGATGGAATTGTACTATTTTGTTTCTGTTTGCTAGTATTTGCATATTTTTTGTTCTTTTTTTTTACTAGTATTCATGGTACCATAGTTGCTGTTGTTATTTCTGAAGACGATGAATTGCATTATTTTAATTTGGCCTTATAAAACACACACACACACACACACACACACACACACACACACACACACACACACACACACACACACACACACACACACACACACACACAAAAAACATTCCCAGGTGAGACAGTCGGAAATGCCAAGTGGTCGTCAACTCGAGAGAAAAAATTAGAGTAACTTTTCACGATGACATTTTGTACAGGAGTGAGGTTCAGGTGTTGACATTACGTGTATTCTCATAGGTGTATTCCCTTGGTATTTAGGTATATTCTCATAGGTGTAGTCCCTTGACATATAGGTAATATGCAGGTGTAAAGTTGGAATAATACTAGTGTTTTTTTCGTTGATGATGATGATGATGTTGATGATGAGTGCAGCAAACTAAACTGCTGGCTTAGGGATATACAATATTTCACAGCTCTCGTATATCACATTCCCTTATCAGTCTTCCAGGCAGCTAAAATGTATGTATGATAAGAAGCACCTTATATGCTGACTGCAGTAATTCCAACCATTGATCACAGTGCTTGGGGAATGTCAGTGGAAGGGGAGATACAGAGAAGGGAGTGTGTGGTTAGTCTGTCTATTGCCTTTTGTTGGTTCCTTTGAGACCTGGCTGAGCAGATGGACCTCCAGATATCTCTGTTTCTGTCTGATGAGATATTCGCAATCCTTGGCACACCACCTTCCTCCGTATATTCGGGGAAGTTCTCTCTACATCTTAAGGTTATCCCTCCATCGTAAAGTCATCTCTCCATCTTGAGCTTTTCTCTCCATCGTTAAGTTATATCTTCATTTTAAAGTTGTCTCTCCATGTTGAACTTTTCTCTCCATCTTAAAGTTATCTCTCCATCTTAAAGTTATCTCTCCACCTTGAAGTTATCTCGCCATCCTAAATTTCTCTCTCCATCTTACGGTTATTCTTCTGACTTAAAGTCATCTCTCTATCTAGAAATTCTCCTTCCATTTTGTTTCCTCTCCTTCCAGCCAATCGCCAATCACGTTTTTGTCCATGTTTGACACCAGTCGCTCTATCCACGACACATCATCTTCCCTTGCCCGCTCAAACACCTTATTTCTCTGTCTGAGTCTTGATTTTCCTCTCCTTCCAGCCAGTCGCCAATCGCCAATCGCAAATGCCTTGGTCCTCCACGTGTGGAGCGAGTTGCATGCATCCCTACACATGGGCTCTCTCTCTCTCTCTCTCTCTCTCTCTCTCTCTCTCTCTCTCTCTCTCTCTCTCTCTCTCTCTCTCTCTCTCTCTCAACAAATCACCAGTCGCAAGTATTTCGTCTTTCCACGCACCAGGAAAATAGTCTTGCACATTCCCGTCAACCCTTTACATACTAACCTTAACTCTCCAGCTCGTTCTCGGTCTCTGTCTCCTTCCAATTCGATCACAAGTCGCATTTCTTGGCCACCTGGTTCTCGGTCTTCCTCTCCATCTCCTCCTAACCAATCGCCAATCGCAAATATCACGTTCTCTGCCCGGTTGTGAGGCGGGTTGTCTGACATTCCCGGAACTGGAGGGAATGTGGAATGGTGTGTTCAATTAGTGCGCGGGCCTGTTCAAACGGTACACACACACACACACACACACACACACACACACACACACACACACACACACACACACACACACACACACACACACACACACACACACACACACACACACACACACACACACACACACACACACACACACACACACACACACACACACACACACACTCAAAACCAAATATTGCAAGTCTTTCTCGAACCGTCTTGGGATGTTGACCTTCTAGATTGTACTACCCCCAAGAAAAAATAATAATAATAACAATATTTACAGTAACGATAAGAACACAGAATGTGGAGTTCTTAATAATATTAATAACCTATATCTATCTATATACCTAGGCTGCTTGTCTCAAGGAAAGGGAGGTAGCCGAGACATGACGACACACTCCCCATTTACTCATCCATTCAAACACATTCATTCGCATCTTAGCCCCAAAGGGGAGAAGGGACAGGTCTTCACCGCACCACACCACACAAGGGTCAACTGCGCAGTGCAATCATTGACATCCGCAGCAGGGCCCGACAGCAGAGCTGGTTTACCCCTGTCACATCATAATAGACCCATCCCCTTACCCGCACCTGACCTGCCTACCTGATCAGACCAAATGCAGGAGAATATCCCCTCAGGGCTGCGTCATCATTTATTCATTCACAATTTCTCTCCATTTATTTCTGTCACGCACAGCCACTCTTCCTTGCTCAACAGACATCCCTCTCACATCCAGCGCTCTCTTCACACTGTCCATCCATCCTATACATGGTCTCCCTCTCAGCCTTAATAATGTTGATGTGATGATGATGATGATGATGATGATGATGGTGTTGGTGGTAATAATAATAATAATAATAATAATAATAATAATAATAATATTTATAGCAATAATAATATTAATATTGAAGGGACTAAAGTTTGTTCACGAGATCTGCAGCTATTCGCACGGAGAAAATGCACCAAAATAAACCAACACTCCACAATAAGTACCGGTAATTAAACCCCGGGGAAGCGAAATGTCAACTTTACATTTTATATTTTGGTTCATCATGCTCAGAAAACACACACACACACACACACACACACACACACACACACACACACACACACGCGGTCAAAAGCTATCTTGATCAGCGTTTTGGCCAGGAACTGAGAGCAGTGTATTGTAGTCCATTTAACTTCCGACTTTTTTTTTTCATAACCCCCCCCTTTTTTTTAAGCCTAGAGAAACCATTTGTAATCAGAGAAAAGTAGAGGGGCACTCAATGGAGCACATCTCTCCGACAAGGCCAGCGTCATTTCCAAACCACTCTTCATAATGAGTAAGGATTTCTCATCACTGATTAGAGTTTAGCAAAATGTGTTTTCAGGATCCAGAATCTGTAATACGATCCGGGTCGGGACATGGGCTATCTGCTCACCAAATTTGGTTCAAATCTTTCTTTTAGTCTTTGAGTAGTCCTACCAACTAACAGACTAATTAACAGACAAACAAACAGGGGTGAACACATACTCTCCTTGTCGGTGAAAATTAATCCCTTCAGTCCGATGACATACTGTTTTATTCGGTTACGTTATGGCATTGTTTTATTTAGGTTAGGACAGTCTTTTCCATATTGCCTGCCCACCCCTTCACCACAAATCTCCCCTCGAACGAAACGAAGCGGGTATGGAGAGAGAGAGAGAGAGAGAGAGGATAAGGTGAACTGGGGAAAGTGAGGCGATAGAGACAGAGTGGGAAAGTAAGGAGGATGGAGAGGATGTGTGGATATAGAGGGAGGGGAGTGTGGGGAAGATTGAAGGAGAAAGGGAATGGGGGGGGGAAGGGAGAGGGAAGTGAGGAGAGGAGAGAGGGAGTGAGTGAGGGGAAGAGGAAGGAAGGGAGGGAGGAAGGGAGTGAGGGGAAGAGGAAGGGAGGGAGGGAGTGAGGGGAAGGGAGAGTGGAGGTGGGCACAGAAATGCCACACATACCAGTGACTTAATTTGGCGAGGCTGGAACAGTGAAGCGTAGTGCATGGGGATCTCTTCATCTGTTCGAGTATTTGTTTGTGTTTCTGTGTCGATGTCTGATAAAAGGGAAAACATTTATATTATTGAAGGATATTACGGTACAGATATTACTAACACGTTGTCAGAGTAATATCATCATCACCATCATCATCCGTACCAGTATCATCATTGTTATCAGTATCACCAGTTTCTTGCCAAAGGATAGTGATGATGGTAGTGACGATAATGATGATGATGGTGATGACAGTATTGGTATATAACACTGTCAGACTTATGAACATTTTGGTCCTCGTTTTGTCAGTATATTTACTCTGTATGTGTTCTTCGCCGGTATATGATAACGATTATAAATACGCAAATAATAAACATAGATAATTCATTAAGACATTAATAGATAAGTAAAATAATAAAAAAACCATGGTGGTGTGCCCTTCCTGGCAGGGAAAATTAGTAAATAAATAAATATCTATGTAATGTTTTGTACCTCCTTTTCTTGATATTCCTGTGAGATTCATACGCAGGTACAAACCACTCAAGAGAGCACATACATTCTCTAGCGCCAATAAAGTTTACGATTTGTTCCTGTATCCGCGTCCACGTCAAAATCTATCAAACTCTTCCTTGACCCTCGGTCCACCCATCCACATGAGTTCATTCAAATCCAATAACACCTCCGGAATATCTTAAACAGACAGACACACGAGTGGATACATAACCTCCCTCCAGCTTGGTTGGCGGAGGTAATTACGGCAGAAAATTAATTGTAAACATTCCACAGCTTTCTTGCCCGTAATGCGAGAAAGAACAAGACAATTTGTGTTAGGCAGAAAATTTGTGGTAAAGTTTATTCCTGAAACGGGTCCTTGTTAACGTTAGGGGAAGTTGCTACACTTTACGTACTTATAATGTGAATATGAATAATAGGACAGGAAATAGATCGTCGCTTTGTGTATCTGTGACCTGGATATGTTTAGATGTTGCCCTGTGTGATATGCCTGAGAGTTGTAGCTTGTCATTGCATACCTGATAATTGCTTGGAGTGTTAGCCTTAAAGATTTGCTGTTTGGAGAGAGAGAGAGAGAGAGAGAGAGATCGTCTTTTGATGTCTTTATATTCATTTTACTGCAGGCTTTCATGCTCTCTCTCTCTCTCTCTCTCTCTCTCTCTCTCTCTCTCTCTCTCTCTCTCTCTCTCTCCTCTCCTCTCCTCTCCTCTCCTCGCCCACAGGACACTTCGCTGACCTAGCCTCCTCTCCTTCACAGAACTCTTGACACGCAGGAGGGAACAAGGTGACTTTCAAGCATCTGAGTTTCTTCCACGATTCTTTATGCTTTCCAGAGCGAACATGAGGAGTAGAGCTACCATGTTAACGATTTCGTAGAGCTGGAGGACTAGCTAGAAATGAGGAAGTAGCTTGGTCTCGAGGAGTAGCTCGGTTTTGAGGAGTAGGTTGGTTTGGAGGAGTAACTAGAACTGGAGGAGTAGCGAGGTTTGGAGTAGTAGCTAGAACTTGAGTAGGTAGAGCTTTAAATGGCGAAAACTAGAGAAGATGGACCTTGAGGAGTAGGTAGGTTTGGAGGAGTAACTAGAACTGGAGGAGTAGCGAGGTTTGGAGTAGTAGCTAGAACTTGAGTAGGTAGAGCTTTAAATGGCGAAAACTGGAGAAGATGGACCTTGAGGAGTAGCTAGATCTGGAGGAGTAGCTCTACCTGGAGGAGTAACTAGAACTGGAGTAGGTGGAGTGGCTAAAGCTGGAGAAGCTAGATCTAGAGAAGTAGCTAGGTCTCAAGAAATAGCTTGGCCAGAAGTAGTTGGATCTGAAATAGTTAAGTCTTGAGTTAACTAGACTGGAGTAGTAGAAAAATGTGGAGTAACTAGATACGGAATAAAAAGGAGATGAGGAAGAGGAGGGAATGGAAGGAAAATTGACAACAAGGAAGTTAAATAAAAAGATGCATGTGCGTGGAAAACTGAACACAAGGAAATGAGGAGGAGGAGGAGGAGAAGGAGAAGGATAGACCTGAAAACAAGGAAGTAAGGAGGAGGAGGAAGATAAGGATGATGATGCTCGCTTTTAGTTCCTTTTCTCCTTTTGTTTTGAGATGACGAACAAACTTAACACCTGCAATTAAGGAAACTTTGCGAAATATTTGTAAACCCTTCACTATGATCAGTCTTGCCTCAGCTAAGCAAGATCGTCTGATGGAGGCAAGAATAGGGAAAAAATTAGAAGGATGCAATCTTACTGAAAGAGGTAGGTGAGAGTTTACCCTTAACTTCTTCAGTCTGAGAACGCTTTTTTCATCTCTGCCGCCGATATAACCGGACTTTTTTTTTTTTTTTTTGATGCGTGGTCTTCTCGAATGTTTGTGTTTATATGTAGCCTCGATAAATCCCTTCACAGCCAGAAATCCCTCCTAAATTGAGCAGAAATCGCCTAGTGTCAGCAAGACTGTAGGAAAATACATCGTTGGAGTGATGGGATTAGTCATGAACATTAATAATTTCAAACAGATGATTTTTTTTTTTCTTATTCTTAACTCTTGCTCTCTTAACACTTGCTGTAGATCTTTATTTCATCTTTAATTCTTTGAACACGAGGGGTCTTTCACATGCTGAAAAAAAGTAAATAGCAGGAACAGAGCTTAGCAAGATGTCATTGGACTGATTGGATTAAATAAAAAATTAAAAAGACTATTGTACTAAAAATTATTGTGGAAAATACCTGTCAGGTAGGAAATAAAAGTCCCACAATGGAAAACTAAGACCTTAAAAAAAAGACCTAAAAGGAATTCCAATAACGAAAACATGAAAAGAGAAAGAAGTGAAATGGAGGGCAAGAAAAGGCTGAGGAAAGAGAATTACACATTTACAGAGATAAGGAAGTCGAGGGATGCATTTGCAAGTTGGCGAAGACTTGGCAATGGCACCCTCCCCCCCGCAGTCTCTCTCTCTCTCTCTCTCTCTCTCTCTCTCTCTGTCACACACACACACACACACACACACCAGTGAATGCAGAAGGGGTTGAATTTTGCCTCAGCCGAATGTTGAAGAGTTCTGAAAAATTTCCCCACTAAACTTTGAAAGGCTGGAAATTACCCTTCCCGAATTCCTAGATCCTGAGGCTTCCTGCACCATGGTACTGGGGGTGGAAAGGGAAAATATCTGTCGTTAAATATATTGCCAGGTACAATCGCATGCATAAATTAGGGTACACATGTGGCCGCATTGTGTACGGTGTTGTTCATTAGTCCTGGGATATGGAACTGTTATACTTGTCTGATGCATTGAAGTAGACCAGATATAGTTAGTTTGTTTTCATATGAGGAAACTGGGCCATTCCTAGAACTCGTTTACAAAGTCGTGTTGCATGAATTCCGATGGGCTTTTGGTATGAAGTGAAATAAGTCTTCTTGGTTATTAGTCAAATCAACCTCCCAGCCTAACAACACTTGACTAAAAACTGAACTTGAAGGGGTTAGGATTCTTTGTCAGGTTAGAGTAAATGTTCTTTAGTGAAATAGTTCCTCATCCAACCAGCAGTGGAGACATAAAGCAGAGAACACGACTGTATGTGTATCCTAACTTATGAATGCAACTGTACAGGCATAGGCAAAAGTGTGTATGTTCTTCTGCTACGTCCAGTAACACTTGGGGCATGTCCGTCACTTTCTCCCGTGACGCATTATATCAAAGTGAATCATCTGTGGGCTGGGAAACCTATCAAGCCTCTCCCAGTTTAGGATAATTAGCCAGCAGAGGAAAGTGATGAGTAGAAGAGATCAAATAATAGGCGATTTTTTTTCACAGAGCTGCTCCTAGTATGTTCTAGAGTTGATTTGTGTGTGTGTGTGTGTGTGTGTGTGTGTGTGTGTGTGTGTGTGTGTGTGTGTTACTGTATATATTGCTACCAGAAACCTCCACCCATTTACGATCCCCTTGAAGTTGATGACGTTTGTTTTATTCTTGACCACATTCCTTCCCTATCCCCTGAAAGGAGGATGGCAAAGTGCAGTAGAGGATCAGCTTCAGCCTGCAGTCCACCGGGTTCACGTTTCAGATGAACCTGAGGCAACAATTACTAGGCTACTACTACCACCAGTCGATTATATTGATCATAGGACAGACCTCTAGAAGTGAAGGAGGTACTGCAGATTTTTTTCTTTAGCCCCTCCAGTTCGTAAAGTCTTTCCACAACCGAATTAAGTCGCCAGGTGGTAGCAGTGACACTACGGAAAGCTTAATCTGACCAAAGTGGCTAGAGGTGTCTTTTTTTTTTTTTTGGTCCGTTTTTTCTTTCATTATTCATTTGTCATGTGCAATTTTACCAGAGCCTCGACTCAAGTGTTATAGACAGTATTCTGGTTGGTGTAGGAGGCTTAGTAGCATTAATTTTCACTTGAATGTTGTTATGTAATTTCAGTCGATTCACCATGCATATTCGTATCTTTAAATATCTGTCTGTCTGTGTACTGATGCCTATCTGTCTGTGTCTGGCTCTGTCTATCTAGCTGTCTGTCTATCCATCAATCTGTCGTCATGTATAAAAATAAACAGGTTTGACTGAGGTGCAAGAGTATTTTAAGCCCTCGAGGTACGGCTGTAGAGGCGACTGGAGGCTTTTCAATCAACTTGTGCCTTAAACTGGAGGGGGAATAGGCCACTTTACTAATAAATGGAGGTTTACCCAGTCCCATTCTTGAGAAATCTTATCCCCCACGCCTTCCCCACTGCCTGCCGGCCCCTCCTGTCCTCCATCCCACCCTCACTGCCTGCCGCGCCCGTCTTATCTGCCTTATCTACATCCCGTGTCGCTGCCGAGTTCCAAAGCCGCTCCGTCGTCAGCGCTCCCCTTGATCCCCTCCACTACTGGCAATGGCTCCAGTTACACCTTTATCGCGCTCTGCCCCAGCCCGATTTCGGATTTCTAGTCGGGGCGATTGTTCTTTATTTTCCCTTTTCTCCTTTTTATCGATACATTTGTTTGGTCTCTCGTTTTTGTTTAGGTCATTTGGTACTGTATTTTTTCTTTTTTTTAGTTTTTTTCAGAATTTGTCTTTTGCCTGAAAGTGTAGAGAATTTTGCGGGGGCAAGACTTTGCTATGGCATGCGTGTGGACAGTGAAAAGCAGGGCAGTGGATGTGGAACTACTGAGGCACGTTTTGTGCGTAGCCTAGATAGGATAAGAAATATAGGGATTTGTGAAAGACATGGGGGAAGGAAATATTTTAACAGTAGCGCAGAAGAGAATGTCCGTAGATGCGTTGGTCTTACGGTGAGAATGGACTTAGTTACGTTGATAAAACTGGTACATGTAAGTCTTAATTTGGAAAGAGATCAAGAATAATGGATGAATATTATTTTTATGAAGCTAAGGAATCAGCAGAGGATTGAAATAGTGTTTAAAGTTTGTAGAGAGGCATAGGAGAAAGATTTGGCACTCCTTTTCTTTACTGGTAGTCAACGGAATTATTTTATCCGACAGATGTATATGAAGAGTACCTGTAAAAAAGTATGGAAGTAAAATGTGTTGATGGTTATGCTTGTGAGGTGGAGCCAGGATTCCGAAAGCTTGAATGGTGAGTGAATGTATGGTAATTTCGCTGGACTTATAGTTAATAGCACCATCACTTGTATGCTTCATCGTTTTTTTTTTTTTTCTGCCTCACCCCATCATCTGTCTAGGCCCCAGTAGGATTTAGGGTTTAGATGAGGAAGTGTTTTCATTTCCTTTTTGTCAAAGTAATTTATTATTTTCTCTTTTTTTCCCGATCCTACCTCGCCCTGTTTCTTGTGTAGTAATATGATGGTGGTGGTGGTTGTGGTGATGCTGGTGGTGGCGGTGGTGGTGGTGGTGGTTGTGTTGATGCTTGTGGTGGTGGTGGTTGTGGTGATGCTGGTGGTGGTGGTGGTGGTGGGGACAGCGATTCATTTGCTAAGATATAAGCTGCACAGATAAAGAAATCATTCACTTCATAATAATATTGTAAATTACAGAGACAAAACAATCGTTCGCATCATTTCATCATCGCAACCATTCTTTCGTTATATAAATGAGGGTGAGGGAGAGCCAACGACCACCTCAATAAATGGGTCCCTTTATATTTATTGTTACCAGACCAGGCGAGTATTATTCAGCGAAGGAGAGATTTTATTGGCTGGGAGAGTTAGATAATGCCGTTAGTAACCCTATTGCAACTGGACAACTCTAGATTGGGGATAAAAAGGACTAAAAGAAGACGCGATCGTACTGAAATATTTATACACTTCGTTCAGTAAGAGTGTTGCGAGCTGATATGAAGAGCAATTGTACTTCTGCGCAACATAGGTGAAAAAATTAATAGGAAAAAACACTGCTTGGAAAAATTACCTCATCCTCCCCCTCCCCGTCCCCTCTCCGACTTAGCATATTCTTGAAAATGCTTCGTGTTTTTTATTTTTTATTACAGGATTTTCTCTCATGCAAACAGAACCGTCTGGTATTTGACTGGATACAGTACATAATGGACAAAATAATCTATCCATCTATCTATTGCCGGACGCCTTAATCCTGTAAGCCACAAACAAATCGCCTCCATGTCACCCTGCCCTGAAAACTTACGACCCCCTTCATCCAGACTTGCCATCTCTCTCTCTCTCTCTCTCTCTCTCTAAGTGGAAAATAAAAGGAAAGAAAAATCCTGGTTTCCAAGGACGAGATTAGTGAGGGTGTGTGGTGGGTCCCAGGCAAGCCAAGAGTCGGGGAAAACACCGCTTTATATCACCAGAGGCCTTGCGTAACACCACCCAGCTTGTGTGTGTGTGTGTGTGTGTGTGTGTGTGTGTGTGTGTGTGGAGATTAAGAGTTTATTTAATCCGTCTGTGTGTGTGCGTGTGTATCTGTGTGTGTTAAAGATGGTAGTGTTACAGTGATGTGTTTTGCTGTGTTGCGTTCTTTAGAGTGTGTCAGTGGGTCGATGAGAGAGAGAGAGAGAGAGAGAGAGAGAGAGAGAGAGAGAGAGAGAAATCCATCCCTGCAGCCATATCGCCACAAAGTTTCATTCCTCGCAAATCTGACTCCTTATATCCCTCTTTTTTTCCACCGTTTTCCATACTAATTTATTGCTACTTATCCTGTTTTTTTTGTGGTCTTTCGTAACCCACTAGAGTTCCCTTCATCTGATGGAGCAGCTTATTTCTTGTTTTTTTTAGGCCGGTTTACGTAACAGGTTAGATATTACGTCTCTTCATTGTAGTGTTTTTCTCTTGTGTGTGTCTTCATTTTCACTGCTTTTCGTCCTCGTAATTTCGTTTACATAATGTATATTTAGATGGATGGACAGATGGATGGATAGATTAGATAGATGGATGGATGGATGGATGGATAGATCTTTTTTTTATTGGTACTGATGTTTGGTATTAGGCTTACAATTTTAATACTGTTTCTTCCTGGTCAGTCTTTTTTCGATGTCTTTTGCTCCGATTTCCTTAGTCGTCTTTATTTTTTTTATTATACCTTCATAAATTGGTTTACCCATTTCAGCCAGGAATGTCGTATATATATTATGTTCTTGCTTCAGTTATACTCTCTCTCTCTCTCTCTCTCTCTCTCTCCCTGTTCTGCATTCACCATTTCTCCATCGCCCCAGTTTATCATGTGGTTCTCTCCCTTGTCACCTATTTTTGAAGCATCCTATTTCCTCTTTCCTCTCTCTTCTCTTTATTCTCCACTTCCTTCCCATCAAACCTTCCACCCTTTTTCTTTTCTCGTCTTCTCCCTTTCCTTGTCTGTAAATTATTCTCGTTTCTTCCGAGTGTCCAATCCTTCTTCACAATGCATTGGCGACCTCTCTCTCTCTCTCTCTCTCTCTCTCTCTCTCTCTCTCTCTCTCTCTCTCTCTACGCCTTCAAGGTCCTCTTCAAACTCTCCTTCTCCCTACTTCCTCCTTCTCGGTTCCCAGCCCCTCTTTCATCCTTCATCACCATCTTCCTTGTTTATCTTCCTGTTCCTCTTTCGTTATCAACCTCTTTTTCTAATCAGCCTTCTCTCAGTTCCTTGTCCCTCTTTCTCCACCTTTCACCCGCTTCCATTCTTCCTCCATGCCTTCTACTTCCTTCATTCCTCCTTCGCTAGCCCACTCTTGCTTCCTGTTCAGTTCTGATTGTCATTTCCCCTTTCATTTCACCCATTTCATTTATTCCTCCTTCCTCTTCCTCATCGTCTTTTCCTCGTTCGTCATTATTTTTATTTGTCTTTAGTACGTACGCAGCTCTTGAGTTCCTATTCCCTCTTTCATCATTTTTCAACCTCTTCCAGTCTTCCAGTTTTAACCTCTTCCTTTCTTCCTTCTTATCTTTATCTCTTCCTCATCTGAATTCCTCTTCTCCTCTCTCTCATTCGCCATCCTTATTTATTTATTTATTTATTTATTCATTCATTCATTCATTCATGTTATTTAGCATTATCCCCTTGTGCCCCAGTTTTGGGTTTTTATTCACTTATCATCCCCTTCTCTTCCTCATTTGTTAGCATCTCTCTCTCTCTCTCTCTCTCTCTCTCTCTCTCTCTCTCTCTCTCTCTCTCTCTCTCTCTCATCATCTCTTCCACCCTTCCTCCCGTCCTCGTCCTCCTTCCTCTTTTTCTCGTCCTCGTCCTCCTTCCTCTCTCACGTCCTCGTCCTCCCTGTTCTCCCTCTCGTCCTTGTCGTCCTTCCTCCCCCTCTCGTCCTCGTCCTCCTTCTCCCTCTCCCTCCCTTGCTGCTCCTGCCACCCAGCATCTCGTTTTAGGTCCCAGTGGAGCCGCTTTTCTCGCTATCTACCCTCCTGTTTTCACTAATTTCATTCCCTGTTCCTGTATTCACCCCTGCGTTCCCTTCCATTCTCTTATTCCGTTCTCCTCCACCTCCTCTTTTCGCATTCTGTCACCCACGGCCACCTCTCTTGCTTTCATTTCTCTCTCTCTCTCTCTCTCTCTCTCTCTCTCTCTCTCTCTCTCTCTCTCTCTCTCTCTCTCTCTCTCTCTCTCCCCCCCCTCCCTCTGTTTTTGGCTGGGCATTGTTGTTTCTCCTTCGTGTCTTTTTTTTTTTTTTTGCTATATATCATTTTCGTTACCAAGCGTCATTATTTTCTATCTCATCTTCCTCAGCTGTATCTCCGGATCGCCTGAGCAGCATTTTTTTTTTTTTTTGTCACATGAAAAGAACAGTTCCTATCCTTCTTACTTAATTCCTTACCCGTCTCACTTGCTGCCATCCTTCACAGTACTCCTCTTTGTTTCCTCTTTCATTTCTGTCGCAGCATCGATCACTTTTCCCATTCATTTTCCCACCTCGCACTCACTTCCCGCCACCCTGTACATATCTACCCTTTTCTCTCCTGCAGTAACTACACTTTGTTCATCATCTCTTACCAGTGCTCTGACCACACGCGCCTCTCATGACCTCATACGGTTCATTCGTAACAGACATCTTCCAATATCATATTCTCACCTTCCCTCTCCACACACTCCCTTCCAACACCATTTTCCAGCGCTGATCCCCCTTTCTCTCTCTCTCCTCTCTTGTGTCGTATCACCCCTACCATTTTCCCTCTCGTATTACCCATCTTTTTTTTCTTCTTCTTCTCTGCTCGTCCCCCGTCTCTTTTCCCTTCTCGTATCACAACTTCCAATTTCCCCTCGCCAGAAACCGTCTCCCTTTCCCCTCTCTCCTTTCACGTATCTCCCCTCCCCCTTTTTTCCTGCGTTTCTCCTCTCTTCGGACATTCGCTCCTTCCTCTCCCAGGCCGCCAGCACTCGGGAGGGTCATAAGGGCAGCTGGTTCTTGCCTGTTATTGCGAGTATAATGTACCCACAGAAGGGATATGATTCTTGGATACTGGTGTCTGTTCTCGTGCCTACTTCCCGGGGGCTCTCGAAGACACAGTAAGCCTGAGAGTTGTTGGTGTGTTGTGTATCTGAGACCGTGCCTGAAGCTGTGGCGATGCTGAGATGCATAGAGAAGGATGTGGGGCAGCTTGGATATAGAATTTTTTACTCCATCTGTGCCTGTGGTGAGACGAACATAGAATTTTATGAGGAAAGTCGTGGTCTGTGTTTGGTGTCTGAGACCTTGGGGTGCAGAATCTTTGCCTGAATCTGAGGTGAACAGGGAAACGTGTGAGGCAACTTGTGGCTACTCTTGTTTCGTATCTATGCCGCTTGGGTATAGAAATTTTGCGTTCATCTGTGGTTTACTCGTTTTACTCTAACTTGGCCCAGATTTTCGTCCTTTTGCAGCTCATTCCACGTAGCTCAGTGGCAGAATGAGACAACAGTATGACCCTACATCCTTTCCATGGCATTTTCTCGTGACAAGCATTATATTCTAGCGCTAATGTATTCTTCACCGTTTTTGATGAGAGATGGCAGTTTTAGGCCAAGTTAGCGTAAAAATGAATATAGTGATAAGAGAACATGGAAGCACGAAGAGCAATTGGTTTGAGAAATTCTGCGTAATTCTATGACTTGAAAAAGACGAGCAGGAAAATATGCGAGGCAGGTCGTGGCTGTTTGATGTGTTTGTCTACTTCCCCTTGGGTCCTTAAAGCCGCAGAAAGACGCGAAGAGTTGTATCTGTGTTCTGTATCTGAGACACTGCCGTGTAGAATTTGTGTCTGCATCTGGATTTAGAATTTTTGAATAAGTATATGGCTGTGGTGAGGAGGACAGAGAATTATGTGAGGCGAGTTTTGGCCATGTTTGCTATTTGAACCACAGAGAATAAGAATTTTGGCCCAGTTCTGTGGCAGTGAAAGAATCAACCAGGACATACAGAAAGTAGTTTTGGTGTACCCTTTGTATTCTTAGGAGCTTTGGTGGAAAATATATACAAAGTTCCCTAGAGCAGTAGTGAAACAAAAAGAAACAAGTGTAGGTCAGGTTGTGGCGGTCTTTGGTATCTGAAACGTAGTGATAGTTTTTTCATTATTTTATTTTTATTTATTTTTTAGTTGGTGGCGGTGGTGAGACGAAGAGGAAAACACGTAAGGCAGCTTGTGGTCGTGTTTCGTAACTACTACACATGGATATAAAAAAATTTCGTATATATGTAAGTGGTGAGGTAACAGGGAGTGGTGTAGGACAGCAGGGATATAAAAAATTGGTTTTGTTTTGTGGTGGTAGTTGGACAAACATGGACAGATGCTAAACTTTTTCTTTTTTTGACTATATTTGGTGTGTTTTTCTGTCTCCCTAGGACCTTTCGTACTCAGTGAACCCCAGAGAGTTGTGGCCGTGTTTGCTGTGAGAGACACCGGTGTATAAAATGTTTACATAGGTGTGTGGTTGCGGCGAGAGGAGCAAGGAAAGATGTGAGATGCTGGACACTTTGTAGCGTATGTTCGGTGTGTCTGTGTATCTCCAGTGGGGCTTTGGTACGGAGGAAGCCCCAGAGAGTTGTCAAGGTGTTTGCTGTGTTGCTTTGAGGTGTGTGGTTGTGCTGAGATGAAGAGGGAATGATGTGGAGTGTAATGTGACTATGTTCTTTACCTGAGTCACCTTCTGGCTTAGAGTTTTAGGTGTTACCAGATGAACTGGGATTTTTTGAGGCAACTGTGGCTCTATTTGGAACCTGAGATGCTGGGATAGTTTTTCTTTCCCAAGGTAGTGGAAAAGCAGACCTAAGTATTGAGGATTACTTATTTTTTTCATAGGACTACGGCATAAGAAGAACAGGTGTGGGTTGCGTGGGGGAAAAAGATGAGACTGATTATAGTATTTTCAGTAATAGGTAGAGGCCGTGTCACCGAGGCCGTGTCACCAAACACCCTATTCGCGTGCCTTCAGGAGACTTTGTAGCACCAGTCGATTTTTAAAACTTCGGTAGCTGTAACTTGTAGTGGTGTAAGGATCAATGATGGATGTATATACTGCGCAGAGTTGTCAATACTGTATAATACGCCCGTCATCCACTCCCTAGCCAATAATCGTGTGTAGTGGGGATGGCTTAGTCAGCTTTATCAATGCATTGGTTCACTCATTCATTTCCTATATCCATTGCCACCTCCAGGCCCACCTCCTGAGTCGTTCCCACAACACAATATGCCATCAGGCGAGTTTTTAGTGGAGCAGTATTTGCGGACACCCTATATCTATTTATTTATTTATCTGTATAAAATATGCATGTATATAAGACAGGGGGAATTTGAATCCTTGTTATGTATTATTGTGCCTAGGTAGAAAACACTAATGATATGTGGTATACTAAATCCACCATAAATACTACTAATCATTCTTAGGCCATATTAATCTCTATCACTCCGATCGCATGTTCGATTTTATAGTATTTTTCCTGCTTTCAGGTTATGAGAGATTTTTCGAACTAAGAGTGTTAGATAAACCTCTCGTGAATCCCCTTAATACGAAGTCTGAATAGAAACATCTGAAGGTAAGAAGAATCATTTTCGTAAGAAAATGTTTTGTTGGTGCCAGCGGTGAAATATGAAGTTGTGAAAGACAGGCAAAGGATTGTCTCTGTTGAAGAGAAAAAAGTTACATCGCACGTAAATTATTACGTCTCCTTCCCACTCACCATTCCCATTAAACCATCCCGCCGCCAGAGTTAGTTCTATCCGTCTACCTATCATTTACTGTATATATATATATATATATATATATATATATATAAAATATGTGGTGGCAGTAGTAGTAGTAATAGAAAGTGCTATTATTGCCACAAGTTCATCAGTATCGTGAACCTAATGGGCTGCAAGCTGAAGTTGCTGTCTTCTAGCCCATCCTCCTCCTTTAGGGGGATAGGGAGGGAGACGAGGGATGCTTGTACAACCAGGCAGTGGAGCTTCATGGTTATATTAGTGCCACCGCAAGAAGGCGTCCCTATCCAGCACCATGGTAATACGTGCACCCATTATTCAATAGGACTTACATAAGAATTTTTTTTCTTCACATCAAAGTCAACCTATTTTTCTTAATTACATTCCACTGGACCTGTGTCTAGGTAGCAGCCTTTCATCAGACATAATTAGGTTAACCCCCGTGATAATTGCCTCGCCGTATTTACTTTCCCTTTCATGTTTGGTTTATATGAGAGCCAGTAATGAGTTACCAAGATCGGGGTGTAATTTTATCAAAACAAGATGGGCGGGGAGGAGGAAGGAGGCTGTAGGAAAAGGGGGGAGGGCTGAGATAAAGGGTGAAGGGCAAAGGGTGAGGAAAGAGGGCGGTGGTGGGGGAGGGAGAAATGGGAGAGGGGGGGTAGGGGATGAGGAGGGGAAAAGGGGAGAGGGAGGGTAGGGGGAAGGGGATGAGGGGAATGGAGAGGGGAATGGCGCTCAAGAGGAGGGGAGTGATAGGAGATGAAGGGCAAGGTGAGTGAAGGGATGGGGAAGAGAGAGAGGGAGGTAAGGGGAGGAGAGGAAAGAGGAAGCAAGAGAGCGTTAAAGGGACGAGGGAGGGGGGGAGGGGAAAGAGGTAAGGGGAAGAGGTGAAGGGGGTCATTTTTTTCCGCACATGCTTGACCTAATCACGACCTTCGTTCCAATCCGCGGGCTGAGTTAAACAATGACCGGAGATGACAACATAATAACAACCATCGACCCCGTCAAAATTGCACGGGCCCGCCACTCTATAAATCCGGCGGAATGAGCGCTGCAAGACGACAAATTGGACTCGTGTGGGGGGCCGGTCGAGTTTTGATTGATTCGCTGAAGATCTGACAGCTTTTCGACCCCCCTATGATTTGATAATTTTGGAGGACAAGTCCGTGAAAGAAGGGGAGCTTTGATGTCATTGCTTATTAACTGATATTTTAGGTCCCTTCCATGCCAAACGCTTGCTGGTGCGAGCGAGAGATCTGCATCACTGGGACCCACTGGAGAACTCGCCCGCACCTGCCCGCGTCCAATGAGGTCAGTTGTATAGGTTACTATGATGCAGACCTTCCGCCCACAGCCGCCCGTGCTAGTAAGCACTTAGTATGTTCGCGGATTTAGTTTAGTTGACATGTTTGTATATAAAATGACTTCTTAAAATGGCCTCCTCATTGGTCATTTTCCTTCCTCCATCCCATTATCATATTTTTCTCTTCAAATTTTTCGTTCTTCATCTAAGTCCTCTATCCCTCTTTTACCTAATATTATTGTGTGTGTGTGTGTGTGTGTGTGTGTGTGTGTGTGTGTGTGTGTGTGTGTGTGTGTGTGTGTGTGTGTGTGTGTGTGTGTTATTAATCACTCATATTTTATAATCCACTTCACCATTTCTTTTGCTCCTATGTTGACCATTACGTTTGTATAACCAGGCGTCAGTGCCACTTAGGCAAATTGATGCCACCACAGGAAGGCGTCCCTCTCCAGCCCCTCATATTACCCTGAAGTGTTTAAATAGGCGAATTATAGCCACGTAGGGAACATGTGTTAACTAGACTCGTGCGCTTCAAACAGAAATCGGAAGGTGGTGTGCAAACCATAATCTTTAGCATTCATTTACTTAGCACTATTGGTTATTAGGTATGGTTAGCCTGCATCCCATGTTACAGAACGCAGTCAGCAAACGTACAGGAAAGCCAGGTACGTTCCATCATCATTACATGCCCAAAAAATCGTCAAAATTCATGGGTTTGCATTTTAGCTTCTTGATTTCAGGTTTCAGCGTAGGACAGTCAGTTTCAGGAAATTTAGCCTGACTTTCAGAATACACACACTTGGCACGTATTCCCGGCAGGTAAGGAAGCTCCCTAGCACCTCTTCCTTAGCGATTTATTTTTGAATGTGGTTGGTTAATATCCTTTTGTACGTTATTAATGTAGTACATGGGGATGTGACGATTTATACAACGCAGACTAGGACAGTAAGGTGTAATAAGGAAAATAAATCGCTAAGGAAGAGGTGTTAGGGAACTTTCTTAAGCGACGAGAATACGGATCTTGGTTTTTTCAGGGCCATAGTTGAAGTGACGGTCTTCCCTAGGCTCGATCTCTAGTAGCTGACTGAAGGATTTTCGAATATTTAATGCCATCAAGGAGATCATACTGGTCATCTACCCTAAGATTACTGGAGTACCACAGCCTAGCCTCGGGTTCCTGCGCTTCAGGGGGTGATGCGGGGTATACTGTTACTGAATAATTCTCTCTCTACTTATCAGTTTCCTGCCTCCCTGTTGTTACTAGTAGCAACCGAACCGGGATTACGTAAACGACGTGATTGCTCTCTCTCTCTCTCTCTCTCTCTCTCTCGCTGGTGTTTTAAAGGAAGGACTTGCCGTAGTGGTACCAATATACCAGGATTACGCCGTTACCTAGACATACAAACGTCCTTGCCTCCCTCCCCCCGACCCTGCATCTGAAAGGAGAATAGTGGACTGCATAAGACGGGTAACTTCAGCCTGTAGTCCACGGAGTTCACGCCCACATGAACTTGCGACAGCAACAACAACAACAACAACAACAACTACTACTACTACTACTACTACTACTACTACTACTACTACTACTACTACTACTACCACCACCACCACCACCACTACTACTACTACTACTACTACTACCCTACCACCACCACCACCACCACCACCACCACCACCACCACCACCACCACCACCACCACTACTACTACTACTACTGCTACTACTACTACTACTACTACTACTACTACTACTATCGCCTTCCTGTCCACCTGCTATCGATTCCCAGAAGCTGCTACGGTAGGGCAGGTCGCGGTTATGAAGAGTGCCGCTTTTCCAAATAATGACAATGATTCAGTATTACCCAACAGTCCGATTCTCCTTTTCCCAGTAAGTCATTGATTGTTTCTGTGGCCATCGTGCGTACTCTCTCTCTCTCTCTCTCTCTCTCTCTCTCGGTTGTGGTATGGGGAGTCGTTGTCATCGTATATTTGTACTTTCGCTTTTACTCCTTTTACTCTAACCTGGTCCAAAATTGCCATCCCTCCATCTTGCATGCTGAGTTAAACGGGAGAGTCACTCCAGAATTCGATGCTAGTCACGAAGAAGGGCTATGGAAAGGATGAAGAGCCGTAGTATTGTTTTATACCACCGAGCTACACGAAATAAACCGCAAATGGACAAAAATCTAGGCCAAATTAAGGTGAAAGGAGTATGGTGACCCCAAGTTCACGGTTCGAGTCCCACCCATGCAGTAGAGGTAAACCCCCCGAATTCCATGACGTATGATTAGATTTTATTCTTCCGACCAGCAGACGATTATATTCAGCCTAAAACAGACTTCTGCAGGCTTGAAGTTGCCCATTTCAACGTGGACACTGCATACTCACGGAGAATACCTGAAAGTGCATTAGTCTCTCACTGTCGCGCGTTGCTGTTGACAAGGGGGGAGCGATACTGTCTCTTTGGGGAGTCCATTACCTCATCTCTCACGCCACTCTCAACCCACACACCCCATTAGCCTCTCCTGTCTTGGGCTTCCATTAGTCTACCCCCTTTAATGCCTCCACATTCATTACGCTGCCTTAAATTCCGGGTGCCTGACGACCTTGCTTTACTGTACAGATGCTTGGGGTGAAATTGCCTTATTTCATTATTAGGCTTTGATTAGTTAATTATATATTTTGCTTTGATGTTTCTTGTTTAGCTTGATGTGTTATTAGCATTTTCATGTGTTATTATTATTGCTATTATTATTGTTATTATTATTATTATTATTTTATTATTGTTTTTGTTGTTGCCATTATTACTGCTACTACTACTGCTACTACTACTACTCTTATTATTATTATTATTATTATTATTATTATTATTATTATTGTTTTGGTCCTTAAGACGTTTTCCATCGTAGTTCTGTGGCGAGCACTCATCATTTATTTGCTTATTTATGTACTTAAAGAACAGAATAATGTTTACCCTCAGAATAGTTTAGGCTGCATTAAGAACTCTAATTTATTTCAGTGAAGGTGGTATGGAGCACTCTATTTAATTATTTATAGAGCTTTATTATTTATAGAGCCGGATATTTTTTAGGTTGAGCCTCCCCTTTTGATATAATAATTCAGAGGGCCTTCTATACAGCTTAATTTCCCTTCACCCGCCCCTCTATTCATCACTCCTGGAATTAATTTACGCCTGACAC
Source organism: Coenobita brevimanus (assembly GCF_032717465.1). Classification (NCBI taxonomy): domain Eukaryota; kingdom Metazoa; phylum Arthropoda; class Malacostraca; order Decapoda; family Coenobitidae; genus Coenobita; species Coenobita brevimanus. The sequence goes on along the minus strand of NC_136975.1, from coordinate 5,847,552 downwards.
TGAAAACGTCAAAGCCACCCGTACATTAAAAAAAAAAAAATTAACCCTTTCAGCCCTTTTTTTTTTTTTTTTTTTTTTTTTTTTTTTTTTTTTTTTTAGGGGGGTGGCTTTGGGAGGGGCTTAACATTATTCCTATAGATGGAAGAAAATCAGCATAAAAATGATGGTTGGTAGTGAAGGAGGTAGAGAAAGATGTTAAGTAATAGCTCCAGATCAGAGTCACTCCTGGGATGAATAAAATCGACCGGAAAAAGCAAACATTGAGATAAAGATGGCGTCAGTGTGCTGAAAGGGAATATGACTTGTGGTGGCGGTGGTGGGGTGGTGGTGGTGGCGGTGGTGGGGTGGTGGTGGGGAACCCGGGGGACTGCAGGCTTGAAGTTGCCCTCCCCCAGCGGTCCACCATCCTCCAATTACACTATTACACCTACGCTACTACACCTGTTTATTCACCATTAGAAATTTGGTATTTTTATTCCTTGGATTTAGAGGCTTCATTTCCTTCCATCTCTGTCTGTTCCATGGATTCAGAGGCTTCATTTCCTTCCATCTCTGTCTGTTCCATGGGTTCAGAGGCTTTATTTCCTTCCACCTTGGTCTGTTCCGTGACTTTTGAAGCTTCGTTTCCTTCCACCTCTGTCTGTTCCTTGCGTTTAGAGGCTTCATTTCCTTCCACCTTTGAATGTTCCTTTGGTTTTGAGGCATCATTTCCATCCACTTCTGTCTTTTCCTTGGGTTTTGAGGCTTCATATCCTTCCACCTCTGTTTGTACCTTGGGTTCAGAGACCTCATTTTCTACCACCCCGTCCATTCCTTGCGTTCAGAGGCATCATTTCCTTCCACCTCTGTCTGTTCCCTAGGGTTTAGAGGCTTCATTTCCTTCCACCTTCAGTAGTTTCTCTTCACTACATCAGTTCAGCATCATATTCACTCTTTCCAAAGCTCTTACATATATCTTACTTCACCTCATCCATTTCCAGAATCAGGGGTCATTACTTTCCACGACTCCCATTAGTATATTATTTTTAAGGCCTCACTTCAGCTCCTCCCCCCAGCTCCCACCTAATTCCCAGAGAACTGATTTTTCACCTAATCCACTCTCTACCTCAGAAAGCATTAGTATATATCTTTCCAGGAGCTCACTTTATTACCATGCAGATTACCCCAAACACCATGTTTTACCTCTAGTCTTAGAGCCAGAGAGCCATCTGGTCCATTCTTAGAGCCAGGAGCCACGTCACCTACACTTTGGTTCAGGAGATATACTTTACCTCCACCTGCATTTGTATCTTCTCTTCTGGACGTCCATTCAGCTTCCTCATTTATCCCCATGCTTTTTAGTTTATTTCTTTAGTTTACTCTCCAGTTTATCTCTAGTTTATTCTCTCTTTACGAGGATGTATACTTAGCCTCGATCTCCATTGTTAGTTTCGTGTCAGACATCCTCTCTTACATCCTCCATTGGCGTTTGTGCTCACGTATCATTTCCCACGACCCCCTTTTGACGTTTTCTATTCACCTATCATTGCCCACAGCCTTCACATATATTTTCTCCCAAGGCAACCTTTCCTGTAACCTCCATTAGCATCTTCTTTTCAGGCATCATTTCCCACAACCCCCTGGTTACATTTCCTGTTCAGGCATCAATTTCTGCAACCTCCATCGTCATTTTCTGTTCCGGCATCATTTCCTCCACTGGTACTTTCTCCACAGGCATCCTTTCCTGCAACCTCCATTGGCATTTTGTGTTCAGGTATCATTGCCCACGAACTCATTGGCATTTTCTCTTCATGACCTTCAATTCTGCCTCGTCCCAGATATCCCCGGAAAGCCCGCCATTAACAACTCCATTATGAGGCGCAAAGTGTGTCTGGCATGACTGTGTTAGGAGAGTGTGTGGGTACTGGGTGTGGGGGAGGAGGGGTGAGGGAGGGGAAGTAAGGGGAGGTAGAGGGAAGGGAAGGAACGGGGAGGGGGAGGGAGGTACATGGAAGGGAGGAACGGGGGAGGGAAGAGAGGTAGAAGATTGGACAGAACGGGAAAGGGTAGGAAGGCAGGAAGATGGAAAAGAGGGAAAGGATGGAGAAGGAGAGGGAGGGAGGGGAAAATCTGGGAGGGAGGGACGTATGGAGGAGAAGGAAAGGAAGAATGGTTGGGAGTTATGGAGAAAGCTGATGTGGGAGGGAAGGAGGGAAAGGTTGAAGAGAGAGGAAGGCAGGAGCGGAGGAGATTGAGAATAAAGTGGAGGAAGGGAGGGAAAAGGGAAGATGATTGGAAGTGAGGCAGGAAGAGGAATGTGGATATGAGGGAGGAGGAGAAGGGAGAAAGGGAGGGAAGGCTGGGGGAGAGGTGAGGAGGGGCAAGGCTGTGGGAAGGAGGGGGAGGGAGAACTGAGATCGGGAGAGGAAAGGAAGAAGATAAGAGAATATGAGGGAAAAGGGGGAAATGTGAGAGAGGGAGGGGATGAAATATGTAGGGGGAGGGGACAAGTTATGTAAGGGAGGGTAGTTAGGAAAGTGGGAGGGTAGAGTGGCAGGGTTATAACGGGGTGGTGAGGTGGGGGGAGTTACGTGGATTTACTGGGAATGTCACCTGCAGAGAGAGAGAGAGAGAGAGAGAGAGAGAGAGAGAGAGAGAGAGAGAGAGAGCAGTGTTGCGTGTTATGGCCGCCTTCGTGTTTACCCTTTGTCGAGTGTGTGTTTTGTCGAGTGGATGTTGCTCGTTGTCAGGTGTGTTTTCCTTCTTTGTCTGGTGTATGTGTCCTTCTTTGTCTGGTATATGTGTCCTTCTTTGTCGGGTGTATGTGTCCTTCTTTGTCGGGTGTGTTTCCATTCTTTGCTGGGTGTGTGTTTCCATTCTTTGTCGGGTGCGTGCTTCCTTCCTTGTCGGTTGTGTTTTTCCTCTTTGTCGGGTGTGTGTTTCCTTATATGTCGGGTGTACGTTTCCTTCTTGACCGGGTATGTTTCCTCTGCCGAGTATAAATCATCCGGCTTTGGAAACTGTTGCTCAGCGTTGTTCGAGAGAAGTAACCATTTAAATCTATCAGTATGTCTATCAATCTGTCCATCTACCTATCTGTATGTGTATGTAATTTAAGGCATCTCCTTAATTGAAAAAATATATATATATATCTAGGGGTATTAGCTCTGTCATTTCCAGAACAACTCTTATTAAATCCCAAGTAAAGCCAGACTATGTTATCGAGCTGAGAGTGAGCCATTGGAGCCCTGAATTCCTCTAGTTCCAGGTGTTTTATTCTCCTAATTAACCTCAGATAATTTTATACACCAGAGTCATAAAAGCCAGAGTGTTATCCAATTTTTACTTTAACTTAGCCCAGATTTTCGTCCTGTTTTTACTCTTAACT
>NC_136975.1:5839185-5841685 GCF_032717465.1 Coenobita brevimanus | reverse complement strand
CATCTACCATTATTCCTAGTTTTTTTTTTTTTTTTCACTATCTTTACCCCATTTTCATGTTTGTCTACCCAGTATGTGACCTTCCTTTCTTGAGTCCCATTTACCCCCTCATGCATCATATTTCTTCCTTTATTATTTCCTATCCATAGAATCATATATACTTATTATTAAATTCTTCCTTATTATTTTTTGCGGTCTCTCTTTATTTCTAGATATTTACATTTTCTTGTCTCGGCATATTCTTATTTGTTACTCTTTTTTCATTTTTTTCTTTTTTTTTCTTTTACTTTTCACATATGTTCCTCTTCCATTGGTATTATGCTCTTCTCACTTGAATATTCCTCTGTGTGTGTGTGTGTGTGTGTGTGTGTGTGTGTGTGTGTGTGTGTGTGTGTGTGTGTTTCATTTTTATCCTCAGCTTCTCCATATATTTCTTTGTTATTATATTCTTTCATCGAATTATATTTTTCTCCCAAGTTTTTTAATATATATCTCTCTAAATCTCTCCCCAGTTTTTATGCCCCCGTTGTCAAAATATTTCTCCTGTCTCCCTCTCTCTCATGCATCATTTTCCAACATATCATTTCCTTCTTTTCCCATCCCTTCATTTTTTCTCCTTCGACTTTGGCCTTCCACTCAAATTCCTTCGTCCTTCGACTGTTTGCTCTCTCTCTCTCTCTCTCTCTCTCTCTCTCTCTCTCTCTCTCTCTCTCTCTCTCTCTCTCTCTCTCTCTCTCTCTCTCTCTCTCACAGGTTGATTCCTTTGATTATTTCCTTCCATATTCGTCTCCGATGGAATCAATTTCCTGTCCTCTTTTTGCATTTTTCTCCTGTGTATTAAATTTCTTTCCATCTTATATTCCCTTGTCAATGATCTTACTTCTTTCAGTTCATTTCTTTTCCCTCGAACCTCACCTCTCTAGAGAATAATCTTCCTTTCCCTCCTTTCTCCTACCTCCCTCCCCATCCCTCCATCCCTTTCCACCTTCCTCCTGTCTACTACTCCCTTTTCCTCTTCTCCTCCCTCTTTCTTTCTCTGTTTTTCTCTCTACTCTGCTGTTTCCTACTCCGTCGTAATCCTCTCCCTTTCTCTTTTCCCCATTTCCTGTTTTTTAACTCCTATTTATTCTTCTTATTCCCTGCCTCTTCTCTTTCACCCCTCGTCCCCTCCTCCTCTTCCCCCTCTCACCCCACTCTTCCTCCTCTCCTCCTCTTCCCCCTCCCACCCCACTCTTTCTCCTCCCACCCCCTTCTTCCTCTTTATTTTCTCTCCTTTTTGTCCCTCTTCCAATCCTCTTTCATCTTCTCTCCCCTTCCCTCTCCCCCTTCCCCTTTCATCCCCCTCTCTCCTCCCACCCTCCTGTCTGGTTCTCCGCTTTCTTCCCTCCACTCCTCCCCTCTCCCCCCCTTCCCTCCTCTACTGCTGTCACTACCTCCTCCCTCCCCCCCGCCGACCAGGGTGAAGGGGGGGAGGAGGTCAATACGAGGGTGATCAGCGCCTGGCATCACCCTGGAAATATTTCTCTCTCGGGATATGCCCCACCTTCATCCAAACCAATCTCTCTCTCTCTCTCTCTCTCTCTCTCTCTCTCTCTCTCACACACACACACACACACACACACACACACACACACACACACACACACACACACACACACACACACACACACACACACACACACACACACACACACACACACACACACACACACACACACACACACACACAATGCTCGTTTCAAGTATCTCATTTCCAAGCCTCTCTCTTTTTTGTATCCCTCAAACAAGGTCCATGTTTCGCCTCCATACGTAAGAGACGAGATTACAAATGACAAAACTAACACTTCTAGATTTCTCCACCTTCAATCCCCCGTCTAGAAATTGTCTCGGCTGTTTCTTAGTTAATCTACGGAGCCCCACATTCCAAAGTTCCGCAGTTACTCATCTCAGTTTCTCCCACGTTCTTGCTTACTCGTGCAGCTTTCAACTTTATTTTCTCATTCTGCAACTGAGTCATCCTTCCCTAATTCAGTGTCATATCACCCTTTCCTTAGTCGTGTTTGATCACCCTTTTTTCTTTTCATTTTCGTCCTCTTCCTCTTCATTTTCGTCCTCCTCCTCTTCATTTCCTTCCTCCTCCTCTTCATTTCCTTTCTCCTCCTCTTCATTTTCTTCCTTCTCCTCCTCAACCTCTTCCTCCTCTCCTCCTCCTCTTCATTTTCTTCTTTCTCCTCTTCATTTTCTTCTTTCTCCTCTTCATTTTCTTCCTTCTCCTCATTTTCTTCCTCTCTTCGTTTTTCTTTCTCCATTTTCTTCCTCCTCCTCTTCATTTTTCTTCCTCCATTTCATTCCTCCCCTTAATTTTCTTCCTCCATTTCCTTCTTCCTCCCCTTCATTTTCTTCCTTCCCGTCATTTTCTTCCCCCTCCTCTTCATTTTCTTCCTTCCTCCTCCTCTCCTCATCTCCCAGTCAAGATCACACTGTCTGATTAATCTATGTA
>NC_136975.1:5829185-5834185 GCF_032717465.1 Coenobita brevimanus | reverse complement strand
ATAGACATAACAAATAGAAAGACACGGAAACAGGCTCAGGAAATGGGAAGACAGGATGACAGAAAATTGGAAGAAATACGGAAATGGGAACATATGTTTACAGACACAAAAAACAGGAAAACATCTCTATCTATCTATATACCTAGGCTGCTTCCCCCAAGGAAAGGGAGGTAGCCGAGACAGGACGACTCACTCTCCATTTACTCATCCATTCAAACACATTCATTCGCATCTTTGCCCCAAAGAGGAGAACGGACAGATCCTCACCGCACCACACCGCACAAGGGTCAACTGGGCAATGCAATCAGTGACATCCGCAGCAGGGCCCGACAGCAGAACTGGTTTACCCCTGCCACATCATAACAGACCCATCCCCTTACCCACACCTGACCTGACTAGCTGATCAGACCAAATGCGGGAGAATATCCCCTCAGGGCTGCGTCATCACTTATTCATTCACAATTTCTCTCCATTTATTTCTGTCACGCGCAGCCACTCTTCCTTGCTCAACAGACATCCCTCTCGCATCCAGCGCTCTCTTCACACTGTCCATCCATCCTATTCGTGGTCTTCCTCTCGGCCTTACACCTCTCACATCAGATCTAGTTATCTTTTTCACCAATCGCTCATAATAAAAAATCTATAACAGGAGGACACGGTAGACAAAGACAGACAGACAAAATGACAGCTGGAGAAAAGGCTGGAACTGACAGAACGAGCCAGCAGAGGGAAGGGTCAGGGATACAGAAAAACAGGGGATAAAAACAGCGGTGAACAAGGGATGGACAAGAAATGAGGACTAAAAATAGGTAGAGGGGAACCATGTCACAATTTACAGTGCTAGGTTTTGTGTGTGTGTGTGTGTGTGTGTGTGTGTGTGTGTGTGTGTGTGTGTGTGTGTGAGAGAGAGAGAGAGAGAGAGAGAGGCCATGATAGGTTTCTCTTGAACCCGTTCAACCCGAGGACGTCACTTCACCATTCTTGCTTGGACCAGAAGAATAATTCACCTTAATATTTTCGAAGTGGAGGGGCTAGGTATGGCATTTTTCAGCCTTTAATTAAGAGAGGTGTTCTTAAGCTGAATAAAATCGTCTGGAGACTGCAAGAATAAGCCAGAAAGCGTCATCATATTAAAAAGGTTAATCTTCCCACGTATCCCATTTCCTCATTCCTCCCTCCCACACTTGTCATTCCCTAGCAGGTAAGAATGAGAGGGAGTGATTCGTGTGGGTGTCAGTTGCCTCAGAACGTCCCACTTCAAAGGGGATGAATGGCAAGGTCACGGAACTCAGAGGAGGAAGGTGATATGTCCAGGCAGCCAGTGCAAATGTCCCTCCTCACGATCTCCTTATCTCTGACTTTCCTTCTTAGACTTGCTGTTCCTCTCTTCCTCATTTTCACGTAGCTACTTGTGCCTCCCTCCCCTTCCTCCTTCCGCTACCCACCTTTCTCTCACACTTACTTGCCCCTTTATCCTCCTCCTACACTCACCTCTCTCTTATTTACTCGCCCCTTTCTCTTTCTCCTTCTGCTACTCCCCACCACTTTCTAAACCTACATGCCCCTTTCTTCTTCTCATACATCCATTCCTGTCAGCTGCTTGTGTGTTTTTCCATTTTCCTTTTATTTACTTCTTTCTCTAACTCAAAGTTACCTCTTCCCTACCTACCGCTTTCTCTTGTTACCATTTTCCTTCATTCCTACCCCTTTCTCCTTCTACCTAAATCTTTATTTACCCATTTATTTCTCTTCCAGTCCATCCCTCTTTCGCACCCTCACTTATCTCCTTCCTCTTGCCTTTTTGGGTCTCACACATAATCCTCGCTTCTACCTTTCTCCTGTCTTTCTCCTGCCTCTCTACTTCTCCTCCCCACCTCCCCATCACCAGCTTGCCCACGTCCTCCTTCCCCAGTCATGCCTGTACGTGGTTAAACAAGAGACTGCATCATGGACGGTCCCAGCCAGGTACTTCTCATGTCACTCCCCCACTCACCACTCTCTTCCACTCCCTTCTTCCCCTTACTGTCAGGTACCTCAAATCTCTCTGTCCCCTATCCCCTCCACTTCCTTCACCTTCCCTCTCCCTTAATATCTCCTACACTCCCTCCACCTCCTCACTCCCTTCATCTTCCTTCCACTTCCTTCACCTCCCCACTCCATTCATCTCCCCGCCACTCCTTCCTCCTTCCCTCTCCCCTCTCCCCCACTCACTTCACATCTCTGACACTTCCTTCTCCCCCGCACTCACACCTCCACAGTCAGCTCTATAATGCATGGAAGAGTGGCGTAAGAGCTGTCTCACTTCCCTCCCGCCTCAAGACGTCTCAATAATTAAAACTAAGTACGTCTTTGGTTTACACTCCCTCTCAAAAAAGGATCTGATTTTTTTTTTTCAGTTTTAGCTTGATACATTGGAAGAAACTTTTAAAAATATTCTCCTTTAGCATTTCTTGAACGTTTACAATATTTTCCTGTAGGTTTTCATGAACGTGTGTAGCTTTTCTTGGCAATAGAGCATAGACGACAACATCACCAGCGACAAAAGCAAGAGGAACAACAAAGCTTGACTGAGGGAGCCTAGTTAATGTCCTCGCATAGTTTCAGAAGCAAAAAATAGAGAGACTGACATATCGACATTCAGATAAATGGATAGAGGAACTTGTGACACGGAGAAAAAAAGAAAAAAAATCTACTTCAGGATATAAAATCATATGTATATTGAGGACGTCGTGTGTGTGTGTATGTGTGTGTGTGTGTGTGTGTGTGTGTGTGTGTGTGCGCGTGTGCGCGTGAGTGAAAAGTGGATTGTGAAAACTAGAGGGCCCGGTTCAGCACTCCAGTGAATTAGGGGCAAGACAAACGTGGGAGACAATCACATTTGCTGAGAGAGAGAGAGAGAGAGAGAGAGAGAGAGAGAGAGAGAGAGATGGGACGGTAGGTAGGAAAGCAAGATGTGGCGTGCCTTTTCATTTGATATATTAATGAACATGAGACTACTTGTTCCTCCCCCCCCCTCTCTCTCTCTCTCTCTCTCTCTCTCTCTCTCTCTCTCTCTCTCTCTCTCTCTCAAACCTAACCTCCCTCCTCTCTGCGTTTCCAGCATCCTCCCCTCCTCCCCCTCCAACTACATTTGCCAGAATTTACGTCCTCTTCTTTGCCTCTGCTATACTGTTTTCCTGTCTTTCCCTGTAATCTCATTCTTCCTTCTTTACCCAGACCCCCTGCTAACCCTGCCTCCTCGCCTTAACCCCTTCCTACTCCCCCAGTTTCCATTTCTGTTCCCTGCATGGTCTTTGGTGCTGGAGAGAGGCGCCTTCGTGTGGTGGCACTGATATAACTGGGCGGCTTACCTGCCTGGTTATGCAAACATCCCTTAACTTCTTTCTTAAACAGGAGAAAGGAAACTTAAGGTTGCCTTTTTAAACTGGAGATTCTAGACACAGCCTTCACGAATTTTTCACTGCTAAAAATATCTCCCGTAGTGAATAAAATAAGCTGGTAGTAGTGGGAATGAAGTTTGACGCTCTCGGACTGATGGGGTTATCTGTGTACAGGGTGGTCTAGATATAACGCTCCTCATACAATCCATAGCGATTTCTTGTGTTTTATGCAGCCTAGTGTTGTCAGTGCCTATCCTGCATCAGTTATTCATTCCTTACTCCCTCTGCCACACCCACGCCCACGCCAGAAGAATGAACCGTTCCTGCATCATTTATTTATTTCCTACTCCCACTGTCACACCCACGCCCACACCAGCAGAATGAGCCGTCCTTTTACCGTTTATTCATTCCTTCCCCCACTGTCACTCCCACACCCACACCAAAAGAATGAACCGTTCCCGCATCATTTATTTATTCTCTACTCCCACTGCCACACCCACACCCACCCCAGCAGAATGAGCCGTTCCCGAATACACATAAGATGCTGCCAGGTTAGTTTATAGTGACTTTTACGGACCATCCTGCCTTTTTAGCTCTGTATTCAATCCCCAAAGACTTTCCAATTCTACCTCCACACATCAGCCCCTTACACGTAACTTCAGGATCTTGAAACTAACTCCTTTTTTCACGCCCGTAAGTCTGATAAAAAGTCTTGTACTCCAAAATCATCCCAAGCCCTCCCTTCTTTCACACTTTCCTTCTACAATTCAGAGATCACTAGGCTTATTCCCCTTTCAGCCCACTCCTTCGGAATTCTCCTTTTCAAGCGTCCCCTGTGTTACTCATATATCACTAAGCTTTTCTTCCCTCATTCGATCCCCTTCTTAATCTCTTCCTTCCTAGTTCCCTTTGAGCTATCCCATCACCTGAACAATATTAAGCTTACCTCCCTTTATCTCATTCTTCACTTTAAGCTTTTCTAAAATTACACAAATATGGTAAAGCTTTGTCCCTTTCACCCCACGCTCCCAAGTTTCCCCTCACACCCATTTATTATTAAGCTTTCCCCTCTCTTACCCCACTCCCCACCAAGCTTCCCCTCATACTTAAGCATTACTAAGTTTTCCTTTCCTGCACGCTTCATCATGTTCCCCCCTCATTCCCAAATATTAATAAGCGTTTTCTCCCTTTCACCCCACTCTCCACCGTTTTTTTTTTCCTTCTCTACGCCCTAGATAAACAGGCTAGGGTTTATGTACTGAACTTTCCCCTCTCTGGCTACTTTCAGATTCTAGTCCCCTACTTTAAATTCTTCTATGTAGCCCCAGGCCCCTAGAAACTGTTCCTTTTTCACGCCAGAACCCTTTAACAGTGCACCATCTAACCTTCCCTCCTTCCTAGTTCTTCACCATCTTGGCTTGCCCTTCTTTATCTAAACATCACTTAGCTCCTTCCCTTTCATCTCGCACTTTTCTAAGTTCTCACCTCCCATCATCCAACATAATTAAGCTTCTTATCTTCACCCAACCCCCTTTCCAAGTTTTCTTTCTTCGTCTCCAAATATCCCAACCTTCTCTTATTTCCCTGATCTCTGTAATCACTCCAGTTCATCTAGGCTTT
>NC_136975.1:5811685-5824185 GCF_032717465.1 Coenobita brevimanus | reverse complement strand
GTGGTGGTGGCAGTGGTTAAATGATTGTGACGGTGGTGTTGGTGGTTGTAGTAGTAGTAGTGGTTGTGGTGGTAGTGGTTGTGGTGCTAATGGTTGTGGTGGTGGTGCTGGTGCGTGCGTGAGTGCGTGCTTGCGTGCAAGGGCGAAGCGTACTGTGAAAAGTCTGGACCATGTAGGACTTCAAGGGTAAATGGTTTATAGCTCTTGTTTTACCCGGTAATCTATTGCTTCTCCACTTACCCACATTTTCTTTAGAGTTTACCCTTTCCTCTCTCTCTCTCTCTCTCTCTCTCTCTCTCTCTCTCTCTCTCTCTCTCTCTCTCTCTCTCTCTTTCTCGTCAGCCTGCTCTTTCATTTCCTTTCCGTTTGAGTGTCCATTTACCTAAGTTCTCCATCACCTTCTCCCCCCTCTTCCTTAGTATAAACTTCCCCCTTCTCTCCTCCTCCTTCCTCTTCCCTTCTCCTTCTCTCTTTCCTCCTTCTTCTTCCTCTCCCCTTTCTCCAACTCCTTCCTCCTCCCCTCCTCTCGCCACACTTCGCCCAGCCGGCTCCCCCTCCTCCAAGACTTCCTCCCCAAGACAAATACCGAAACAGGACAATATTCCCAGCCTCCTGCTCGTCTCCTCATATTTGTTCCGCGCCTCTCTCCTGAAAATATCTCTTCAAGTATTTTTCCTATTCTGAGACTTCTGGATTCTCTCTCACGCAGTATTCTTGTTATTTATTTTCTGACGTTTGTGAAGTTCTTGAAACGTCGCATGACCCCTTCTTGTCACTTGATGATGCATTATTATTATTATTATTATTATTATTATTATTATTATTATTATTGCCTACCTTAGTGTTGGGCACGAGCTCCCACCAAATACTAAATTGATGTAGTGTTACCTTTACGTGGTTTTATGCTGACAAACAAGCCAGATGGTTGAAATCAGATTTGTATTTTTAATTTTGTTTCACTCTCAGGCCTCTGTTTTTCTCAGTTATGTTTAGAAATTTGTAAAATGTCAAAAGCAGTGTGTCTGTCTTGAAATTTAAACCCTGCGTTGTTTGCTGACAGATGTTATGTGAGATACGTGTCACTTTTTATCGAGGTTACCGTTACATGTATGACAATATTTGGCTATGTCTTTTCTTCAGAACTTCAGCGTGTTTTTTAAGTTCATTCAGCTTCATTTCAGTGTTTTCTTTTTCTTTCTTTTGTTTTCTTTCTTTCTTTCTTTTTTTTTTCTTTTTTTTTTTTTTTGCCTTTACAGAGGTTTACGGGACGATGTCTAAGTTGCCTTTGTCACCTGATATCAAGCTGTCATTCCAGTATAATTTTATGAACCTATGAGAGAGAGAGAGAGAGAGAGAGAGAGAGAATCCCCATCACGTCATCATTAACAAAGGTGTACTAGGTCTGCAATACACATCCACTAGGGGCGTCTCGTGCCACGTTATTAAGCTGTTGGAATATGCATGAGGCAGACACACTCCCATCGGTAATGTAACACTCATCGCTAGAACTCAATATTCTCTCTCTCTCTCTCTCTCTCTCACACACACACACACACACACACACACACACACACACACACACACACACACATCGTTATTAATACACTTGCAATCATGTAAAGGCGGTATTAGATTCAGATCATTAGTTTTGAGTAAAGAGGTGTCCGCATTTCTAAATGTATCACTTCTTGCTCATATACTGAATAGCTTGGTTGCAGAATAAGCGAAATCATTATATACCGACGGGGAAAAAGTACACCTAATATTTCACTGCCTTTGCTCTCCAATTTCCCCTGTTCACTAATATTTATAAGCTTAGGGAGACTTGGTATGTGTCTCTGGTCTCATATGACTTGAAGGTTGGGCAACTTGATGGCAGAGGACAGGGTGACGTGGAGGCGGTTTGTTTGTAGCTACCTCTTACTGCATTAAGACACCCGGTCGTAGATAGATAGATAGATAGATGGAGAGAGAGAGAGAGAGAGAGAGAGAGAGGTGAAGCAGAAATCTAATAGTCTAGCGTATATCCCGGACTGCATTGAAAAGATATTGTCGTGTTCCGCTACATTCACACCCTCACCTACTCACAAAACTCTCATCTCCACAGCTGCTTCCACTATCCATCCACATACACCTCGGTTACATTAATACTTCAGACCCGTACCACACCTACACTTTAGTCCCACACCATTCCTCGCTCCTGCGTCCTCCGCTTTTTATCACGTCCACACACAGCCACAGTTGTGTTCGGCTTCACCGCTTCTCCATCCTTCATCGTCCACCTCCACCGGTTTTAGTTACACACACACACACACACACACACACACACACACACACACACACACACACACACACACACACACACACACACACACACACACACACACACACACACACACACACACACACACACACACACACACAGTCTTACACGTCTGCTTTAACCTACATTTATTGCCTCCTTATCCCCCCAAAGGAAAATGGTAGACTACAGGAGGAGGGCACCTGAAGTCTGCTTTCCACTGGGTTCACATTTCAGATGAATCTGGGACAACAACTGCTACAACAACAACAACAGCAGCAACAACAACAACAACAACAGCAACAACAACTACAGCAACAACAGCAACAACAACAACAACTACTACTACTACTACTACTACTACTACTACTGCTACTACTACTACTACTACTACTACAAGCCTCCATTTATCCACTTCCGTCTACCATTTCCTTCATCCACACTCATCCCCATCTCTGTCCTGCCCCACTCTTCTTCATCCACATTTATCCACTTGTTTTTGCTACATCCACACGCATCTCCCCAGCCATACAAATTCCCTTCTAGAGTCGGAATACATTAGTTTCTCTGGTCCTGCCTATAGACTAGTCCCCCCTCTCCTTTCCCCCCTCTAACAAACCGCCTCTTGCATAATGTAGAGGATAGGAGGGAAGGGAAAGACTGGAGAGAGAGAGAGAGAGAGAGAGAGAAGAGGGAAGGAGGAAGGCAGGAAGAATGAGGGAAGTAATCAGGGAGACAAGGAAAGGAAAATAATAAGCACTTGATTAAGATGGGATGAGAAGTAGAATAAAAGAAAAGAAAATATACAGGAACAGAAAGTACTGAGGAATGAGAGAAGAAAAACTAGAAGAACTGGAGAAAGAGAACAAAAAGAGAATAAAAATCTGAGAAAGTTTTAGAACGAAGATAGACGGAGAAAAAGAAACAGGAAAAAGAGAAGTGGAAACTGAGAGAAACTGAAGGATGAATAAAATAAATAATAATAATAAAAAAAAGGATGAGAGTAGGAGAAACGGGCGAAGGACAAGTACATGAGAAAAATGGATTTTTTTTTTTATAGGAAGCGAAAAATTATTGAAGACAGGAATAGGTTGACAGGAAATTAAGGCAAAATAAGCAGTACTTAACGAGAGACGTATGCAAGAAGGCAGGTTGGGAGAGAAACAAGGAAGGAAGCTAGAAGGAGAGTTAGCTGAGAAAGATGAATTAAGTAAAGATGCTCGAAGAGGAAGGAGAAGAGAATATGATAGGGATATGGGAATAGAAATATGAATAGGTGAAGAAAAGGTAACCGGAAGAAGGGGCAAGAGAGACGGAAAGAAGCAGGATACTTAAGTGAGAAATATGAACTGTTTTTGTTTTCAAGAGGGGAGGCATGGGGAGATGGAAATTGAAGGAAAAATGGGGAAGAGTGAAGGAAAAAATAGTCTGTAAGGAAAAGCTAGAGAGAAGAAATGAAGAAAGGAATTAAGGAAAGAAGAAAAAAAAAGAAGGAAGGAAGAAATAAAGAAAGAGATTTACCCGAGAAATTTCAGCTAAGTAAAGAAAGGTGATAAACAAAGGAAAAAGAATTTGGGGATGGATAAGATAGAGATAAATGCTGGTAATAAAAGATAAGGAGCGAGAAAGGAAGAAGTGGGATAGAAGGAAGGGGAATAGATACATAGGATAACTGAAAACAGAATAAAATATAAAAAATCAGATTGGATTCAAGAACCACGAAAAGGCAAACGGTAAGTGAAGAGGCAGCTGAGAGTACATGGGGAAATAAAAGAAATATGCGAAGGAATAAACAAGAAGGTAAGAAGGAAGGAAGGTTGAGAGAAACGGCTTGAAATGGGAAAGGAGGAGACGCAAAATGAGGCGGAGAGAGAGAGAGAGAGAGAGAGAGAGAGAGTGAAGAAAGCGGTAAGATAACTAGAGAAGTGAAGAAAGAACGGTGAGGAAGAGAGGGAAGAATGTAAGAGGTGGTGCCGGCTAATTGAGAGAGAGAGAGAGAGAGAGAGAGAGCATAGGAGGAACTGAGTTAATGGAAGATGATTTACAGAGGGGCGTGGGGAGCTTACCTCTTTCCTTCCCTCCTCACTGTGAATGAAGAGAGAGAGAGAGAGAGAGAGAGAGAGCAAAGGAAACAAAACTAATAAAGGAAGGAAGGAAGAAATTAGATATGAGAGATGTGAGTACCATAAAATAAATAAAGGAAGTAGAGAGACACTTTACGGGGTCTTGTTGCTCTTGTTAATGACCTACTAATTTAATGGTGCCAGGGAAGTTATGGTGCGGCTGAATTCATAGACATCCTTCCGTGCCACATTTGTCTTCTCCCATTTTTACGTCCTTCCATTCTTTTTCGTTTGAGATCATTACGGATTTTCCTTAATTTTCTCCCTATTTCGCGGTAGTTTTCCTGTTTTCCTTTTTAAGATGTATTATGGTATCCTTCCGTGTCACATTAGTCTTTCTCATTTTTGCGTCCTTACTCTCTTCGCAGTCCATTAACCTTGCGTATTTCCCATATTTTTCCCATTTCAAAGTTGCTTTTTTCTGTTTTTATTCTTATTTTAATATCGTCCAATGTTTTTCTGACTCATTTCGAGGTTTGGTTTGTGTTTGTAGACGTATTTTTATATTATTTCTCGACACATAATTTTTTGTCTTTGAGTTCTTGGATGTCATTTGTGGGTCTTGTGTATTTATTCGTGTGTATTTTAAACGTGTTGTCTGATATTTCGCAACATTTATTTTTTCGACGCATTTCTAAAGTGCTTTCTGTTCTCTCAACAATTTGTTTATTTATTTAAATATTTATTTTATTTGCAGTGCTTTTGTAGAATTTCTCAACATATGATTTTTTTTTTTTTTTTTTTGTTACAATTACCATGATTTTTCCAACCTATGTTAATTTTTCATTTTGCTTTAATTCACTCTAATCATCTCTGCTCGTACTCTGCTATTACTAATTTACTCTTCTCTCACTCTCTCTCTCTCTCTCTCTCTCTCTCTCTCTCTCTCTCTCTCTCTCTCTCTCTCTCTCTCTCTCTCTCATTACGGTGGAGGCTACTTTTTCTCACCGCCTTTGTCTCTATTCTTTCTTGGTCGTTCCCTTTCTTGTGTGTAGTGTTGCGTGCAAGGTGTGTGTGTGTGTGTGTGTGTGTGTGTGTGTGTGTGTGTGTGTGTGTGTATGTTTGTGTGTGTGTGTGTGAGAGTGAGTGTACATGCTTTGTATCCATCCAGTATGATGGTAACCCTTTTTCTCGTGTTTTATCTTCACATTGTTTTCTTGAATTTTGTAGAGATGATTGTTGCTGAAGAGGTAGAGGTTCCTGATAGTTGCATCTAGCCACTGTAATATTAGAAGTCCATCTTAAGGCAACTGTATTTGTCTGGAGATGCAAAAAATAAGATGCACCGGATGTCTTTGGAGTGAAATTTATATCTTCCAACAGAACTACCGCGAGGGAAAGAATACAACGTGGGTAACGTTGAATAAATGCGTCTGGTCGTAGATTAAGTAGTGTTAATAGATTTAGTTAAATGATGAAGTAGG
Organism: Coenobita brevimanus; assembly: GCF_032717465.1. NCBI lineage: Eukaryota > Metazoa > Arthropoda > Malacostraca > Decapoda > Coenobitidae > Coenobita > Coenobita brevimanus. The sequence continues at coordinate 5,818,336 of NC_136975.1, read as the reverse complement.
GCATTGGATTTGCTAAGTGAATGGGGATTGTTATATAACCTTTTGCAATAAGTGGTTTTATTGGAGTTGATTATGATGGTCTACAGGTAGCGATGATGATGATGATGATGATGGGGAGGAGGAGGAGGAGGTGAAATATGTTTTGTGATATTAACGACGAAAGTGATGATGGTGATGATGATGATGATGATGATGATGCGGAGGAGGAGGAGGAGGAATATGAATATGTTTTGTGATGACGACAGTGACAACAACAACGATGATGATGATGATGCGGAGGAGGAGAAGGAGAAATATGAATGTTTTGTGATGACGATAGTGACAACAACAACAACGATGATGGTGATGATGGTGATGATGATGATGATGATGATGATGAAAACAGACGTGATGGCGTAGTACTGGAAAAGTTAGCAAAAATAACTAAAATATCTCATAATGGCTCCCTCCTGAAAATATGGGACTAGAATTGTTGCTTTTCATTTTGCGACTGATTGATTCATTATTTCGTTGTGTTATTAAAAGTAAACATGCCGGGAAACGTGGATGATTTTGGTGTTAGTATTTAATTTTTGTGGACTCTCTCTCTCTCTCTCTCTCTCTCTCTCTCTCTCTCTCTCTCTCTCTCAATAATTTCCAACCAATCTTTGTCCATTGTCAGGCATGGATTTCACAGTCGGCTCACAATCTCGTTCTGGGGGGGGGGGCACCCATCCACCCAGCCCCCCCTGCGTCAGAAAAGAGGACGAGGGACTATCCGGAAATTGTGTAGTAGCTCAGTCTAGTGGAGAGTGGAAGGGGCAGGATGGAAGGGGCTGAGAGGTGGAGGGGAAAGGGATTGTGAGAGACGGGCTGGATAGGAAAGGGGTGGAGTGGTGGAGATTGCGCGCGTGTGTGTGTGTGTGTGTGTGTGTGTGTGTGTGTGTGTGTGTGTGTGTGTGTGTGTGTGTGTGTGGAGTAATATGAGTCATCACAGTATAAGAAAAGAGAGAGGGGAAGGGTTGAGCTACTGCAAGGACCATAAAAAACACAGACGAATCAAAGGAAACAACAATAATAGAGGATAAAGAGAAAATGCGACGTAATAGTAGTTGTAAAGGAAGCTGAAACAAGGTAAGGAATTTGTGAAAGTGGTGGCAAGGGACACGGAGCGGCATTGATGGTGTGCTAGGGGAAGGAGAGAGAGAGAGGGGGGGGGGAGAGAGAACGGAGGAGACAAAGTTGAGGTATTAATATAAAAAAAATCAGAAAAAGAGAGCATGAGGAGTACAAGATAGTGGTATGGAGGAGAAGAAGGGAAGAAGAATGCTGAAGGGACGATGGAGAGGAAACAAGGAGGATAAAAACAGGGCAGGGAAGAGTAAACTGTAATTGGATAATGAAATTAGAAGAGACTGGAGAAGGAAAAGTTAAAAAGAAGATAGAGAGGAATAGAGGAACTGGGAGAAGGACAAGGACTGGACGAAGGTAGAGTATAAATATGGAAAGTCAAAAAAAAAAGGTAAATGCGTGTGGAGAGGTAATAAATGGAGAGCAATAAGAGGTGGAACAGGAAACGAAAGACAGTAAGGAACTAGGATAATGGGAAGAAACAGACAAAAAATTAATTCGAACCAAGAAAGATGTAAGAAGGGAAATAAGATAAAGAATAGCTCGCCAAAGTACCGAGTGTTTTTTCATTCCTGTATCCTACTGTATCTTGTATGCGTTGATTGCGAAAGCTGCGACACATATGTGATTTTAGAAGCGTTCGTAGATACCCATTGACATACACAGGCTCAGGGAAGCATGGAAATTTCACCTTATATCCACACCGCGTCGCCTGGCACCAGAAAATGGGCGGTTTTATGGAAGCCTCTGGTACTTCCCCCTCCGCGTCCTTCCTTCCACCTTTCCGTTCTTCCACCGACTCTCTACTTTAAAAAGGTAATTCGGCGGGCGTCCAATACCACACTTTGGCCAGGTTTACAGCTCAGGGGCGGCGGAGGCGGGGGTTGATTACATTTATGCCCTCTTCGCTATTCCGACGGGCGAGAGGATTTGGCTCATTTCGGCGCTCGGGATCGGCATTTTCACTACTATATTACCGTGCGCCGGAGAGAGAGAGAGAGAGAGAGAGAGAGAGAGAGAGAGAGAGAGAGAGAATGTGGGAGGGAAGAGAGAGAGAGAGAACATGTGGGAGGGAAGAGAGAGATAGCTTTTGGTTCTGAATGGAGGAAAGAAAAATGCAGAGGATTTGGGAGAGGGGAGAAAGTAGAGAAAAATATACGATGTGTGTGTGTGTGTGTGTGTGTGTGTGTGTGTGTGTGTGTGTGTGTGTGTGTGTGTGTGTGTGTGAGAGAGAGAGAGAGAGAGAGAGAGAGAGAGAGAGAGAGAGAGAGAGAGAGAGAGTGTTTGAATCAGATAAAGGGGAGACGTGAAAAGCAGAATAATGAAAAGACAAAGAAAAAAAAAAGCAAGGACGACACAGGTAAAGCGTATGACCCAATGAAAATGTAGTTGGGGAAAGGAGAAACAATAGGCTGTATGAGAGAGAGAGAGAGAGAGAGAGAGAGAGAGAGAGAGTACGACTAAAATCGAGGGTGAAAAATGATTTCTTTTATGAAAATTGTATCCATTCAGTTTCAGAAAGTCTATCCAATAATAAATAAAACTGTCTGGAGAAAGCAAGAGCATACCGTACTCAGAAATTCGCCTCGGTTTTACTGGCAGTAGTGCTTCTCTCGGGTGACTGTCCTTTCCTTTCTTCCTCCCTGCCTTCCTCTTCTGTCTTTATTCCCTTCACTCCTTCCTCTTCCTTCTGCCTGTGGATGACTTTGGACTTCCTCCTCTGTGTTTCTTTCCTTCATTCTTTCCTTCTCTTTCTGCCTGTGGGTGACACTACACTGAGAGACAAGCCAAATGGTTTCCTGTACATCAGGAAACCATTTACTACGCTGAGTCGTAACCATATAACCAAATTATGGCGCCTGGTGGTTTAGTGGGTAATGACGGCGCTCCAATCGGACGCCGGTGCAGGTTTCTATCCAAGGAGTGGTTGGGGTTTATTGCTCACGTATTGCCACTCAGGGATGAATGAAGCTGGTCACTCTCATCTTAAATGTCAGGACTAACTTGCCTAGCCCCGGGCTTCTACGCTTCTCATAGGGCAACACAGGATTAGATGATGGATGGATGGATGGATTTAGAGGTTATAATTCGAGGAGTATAATGACGGATTGTATTATGCTTAAATTTTCAGCCACAAAGAGATACATAGACAATACAGACAATGAGGTAGTGGCAGAGAATATATAATGCAAATAAAAAAAAGAATCAAGGGATAAATGTAGTACAGAAGGGTTAGAGAAGGAAAAAGGAAAACAAAAAATGTAAAGGAAAAAAAGGAAAAATACAGAACAGGAAAGAAAATAGAGAACGAAAAAAAGAAAATGGAGAAAAAAAAAAACTATAGAGAAGGGTAAAGAAATTAGAGAGAATGAATAAGATTTAGAAGTATGGTAAATAATCATTAAACTGCGTTAAAATGAGGTGTTGCGTGATATGAAATAGTTTACCCTTCCTGTGAATGACCTGACGGGTGAGATGCTGTTTGACCAGTTGCCTTCCCTGGGCCCACCAGGTGATACGCAAACCCCAGCACGAGGCTACAGAGAGAGAGAGAGAGAGAGAGAGAGAGAGAGAGAGACAGACAGACAGACAGACAGACAGACAGCAGGCAGAGGAGGAGGAGGAGGAGGAGGAGGAGGAGAGAGAGAGTGCATTAGTCATATTAGCTGTTTCCTTACACACACACACACACACACACACACACACACACACATTCTCTCTCTCTCTCTCTCTCTCTCTCTCTCTCTCTCTCTCTCTCTCTCTCTCTCTCTCCCCACCAAAATTACGTACCTCCATCCTACATTTAAGTAAACAGATGTACACATTCAAAAGTATGTACGTGAGAGAGGCGTACAGATGTAAATATACGATTATGTGCGTCTCCATGTGTAACTTCAACCCCTTCAGAAAGAGTACGTTTTTCTTATTATTAATACCAGGAGTGACAAACGAATCCCTAACACCTCTTCCTTAGCGATTTATTCTTGCCTTTTCCAGCTTAATATTCTCTCCATTGTATTTTATTTCGTTGTAATATCCATGTGGTGCGTATCAGTCGCATGCAAGAGAAAGGTAATATTAAACAAAAATAATTCGCTTACCTAGAGGTGTTACGAAATATAGAGTGACTTTGAATGCAACACTTTCTAACCTTTTTGCAGCCTTGGGTCTCTGTGAAGTTGTATATGTATAAATAAATCAATCAATCAATAAATAATAATAATAATAATAATAATAATAATAATAATAACAATAATAATAATAATAATAATAATAATCGTAAGAATGTAGTAGTAGTAGTAGTGGTGGGGGTGGTAGTGGCAGTAATAGTAGTAGTAGATGCAGTTGTAGTTGCATTAGCATAAGTACTGGAGTAGTGTTAGATTTGGTAGTAGTAGTAATAATGAGAGTGATACTGCTACTACTACTACTGCTACTGATAATCATCATCATCATCATCATCATCATCATCATAAAAATCATCATCATCATCATCATCAAAGGATGTCAGGAAGAGTACATCAACCGTGTAGACACCCATAAAGAGCAGTAATTTGCTAATGGCACAGAAATTACGCATTTTACGAACGCTATTTTGATGGAAGTTTTACGCACGTGAGTAGCGGAGCATAGAGAGAGAGAGAGAGAGAGAGAGGGGGTTCCCGATATTTTTAGCCTGTGTGTGTGGGTGTGACGAGCTGCCCTGTTGTGGGTGGAGGTTAGTGTGTAGTGTGAGTGGGTTAGGATGAACACACACACACACACACACACACACACACACACACACACACACACACACACACACACACACACACACACACACACACACACAATCCCTCTGTGCCCCCACCTCCATAATTTAGCATTAATTCCGGCACTGGAGATGCTGGATAAGCAAGTGGATTTGTGGTGATGCAGTTTTAATGGGAAGTGTGTGTGTGTGTGTGTGTGTGTGTGTGTGAGAGAGAGAGAGAGAGAGAGAGAGAGAGAGAGAGAGAGAGAGAGAGAGAGACTGCTGAAAGTATATGGGAAGATTCTTTGTAATTTCTTCATTTTGAGAGATTTTTAAGCACTGAAACTGAAGCTTGTTTTGTGTTTCAGGTACGGGTGCTGGTGGCAGCTGGGTGATACATCATGACGGTAAAGTTTCAGTAGTTTTAGTGACTGTTTCGTTTCTGCACTTCAGAGAGAGAGAGAGAGAGAGAGAGAGAGAGAGAGAGATTTTCAGTAGTTTTAGTGGCTGTGTTTCCTTCCGGCACTTGAGAGAGAGGGAGAGAGAGAGAGAGAGAGAGAGAGTGTGTGTGTGTGTGTGTGTGTGTGTGTGTGTGTGTGTGTGTGTGTGTGTGTGTGTGTGTGTGTGTTTAGATTTACTGTCTTCTTTTTTTTTATTAGCGTGAGTGTTAATTAAAGTGAGATTAATCAGTATGAACAAAAAATGCCAGGAAAAATTAATAAAGATAGATAGATATAAAATAAAGATGAACATGTTTAACACTTCCAGAGATAATAAACAAACGAGGGATTATTAATGTTGATAATCTGAAGGTAATCAATGCAGTTAATTACGAAGGAGGGTGTTTGGAGAGTAATTAAGAAAGCAGAGAAGAAACTCAATTAAGGAAACAGCACAGTTTGAAGGTAACGCAATTAAGAAATGAAAAAAAAAAGGAGGAGGAGGAGGAGGGGAGGGAGGAGGGAAGGAGGAAGGAAGGAAGGAAGGAAGGAAGGAAGGAAAGAAGGAAGGGTGGATGGATGGGAGGAAAAGGAAGAGGAAAAGGAGAAGGGGGTGGACGATGACGACGAAGAAGAGGAAGAAAAAGAGAAGGGAGGAAAAGGAGGAGGAAGAAGAAGAAAGTAGGACGAGGATGAGGAGAGGAGGAGTAATTATAAAAGGATGATGATGATGATGATGATGATGATGATGATGAGGAGGAGGAGGAGGAGGAGGAGGAGGAGGAGGAGGAAGAGATGGAGGAAGAGGAAGAGAAGGAGTAATACTAAAAGGATGATGATGATGATGATGAGGAGGAGGAGGAGGAAAAGGAGGGGGAAGAAGAGATGGAAAATGAGGGAGAGGAGTAACAGTAAAATTTTGATGTTGATAATGTTGATGGGACACAGAAACTCTTGAAGGTGTTACAGTAACGAAAGAAAAATGCTGATGTGGGGACGGCGAGAGAGAGAGAGAGAGAGAGAGAGATAACATACTCTTGACACCACGTATGAATAAGATCTTCAGCTTTATTGGTATAGGGAAGAACGCAGCTAATTAAGGAGAAAATAAGGGACAATATTTCACCCTTGCCGTTCTGAATGTCTCCTAGCCTGATAATATCGTCTGGAGATAACAGGAATGTAAAGGAAAATAGGCATGGCATTGGTGGAATTATTATTATTATTATTATTATTATTATTATTATTATTATTATTGTGTCCAGAAACAACAAAATGAATTAGCAGACAAACCAGTTAATAAACCAGAAACACACACACACACACACACACACACACACACACACACACACACACACACACACACAC
>NC_136975.1:5749185-5809185 GCF_032717465.1 Coenobita brevimanus | reverse complement strand
TCGAAGATGATAGTGGAGAGAGAAGGGAGACAGAGAGAGGAGGAGTAAAAATTAATCCCTTGAACAGAGAACCATAAGAGGGAAGGAAAACCACAGCACGGTAGAATGAATATAAATGGATGAATTGGATGAATGTAAATGAATGAGTTGAGCCTAGGGAAAATTGCTGCTTGAATAATCGGACCCTTGAGGAAATTACGTAAAAGCTTATCCCCTTCACCACGACATTTTTTTTCATTTATTTTGTTCTGGCCAATTTTCCGTATTCTTAGGAGAAGTTTATGCAATTTAATGTTGATTTATCCTTCTCTGACCTACTCAGTACGTGATGTCTTTACGGGGAATGTCGTCTGGAGGTGGTAAAAATGAAAAGAAAAACACTCCATATTAAGTGGATTAAAAAAAGAAATCATCAGTGAAGGAAAAGATTAGAGATTGTAGAACAAAAGCGAATTAAAAATAAGAAAGCGGAAGTAAGTCAAAAAGTGGAAGATAAGGAAGAATAAGGAATATAAGATAAAGCGTGAGAATGAAGGAGAGATGGATTGATAAGAGAAATAGGTAAGAGCAAATCAGAGAGTGCATTAAATATAACAGGATGATTAAAGGAAGATATTTAGAAAAAGAATGACTAGATGAGTTAAGATAAGGCATCATAAAGAAATGGAAAAAGATACAATAACAAAATAGAATTGCATTGACTTTGAGGATTTAATGATCCTTGATGAAAGGATGGGGAAAAATGTAGTAAAATAATGTAATACAGATACTTCATTAGGCACACTTGCTGTTCTATGCCTGGTGAGGATGACAGAATACCCCCTCAGAGGACATAACGTGGACCAAACTCAGAATGTCAGCTGTTGATTTTCCAGTGGTTGCGTTGACAAAATTGATTTAGTGCCTTCAGTCTGTGGCTATCATTATTATTGTTATTATTATTATTTACCAGTATATCTTGCTAGCAATCGAGTATCGTAAGTTTAGAGGAGGTGTCGTACTTTGAAGGCGTTAATGAAATCTTTATCTTATCAGTCTTCTTCGTAAATCTTATCTGGAGGTAAATAAAATCGCTTGGAGATAACAAAAAATGAGAAATGAATAAATAAAAAGAATAAGTTTGTCAGAGATAAGAGTTTTACATACATACATACATGCATACATACCCTTTGCATCCCTTTGAAGATCTGAATACACGGAACCGCTTGGGATATTTCGTGTTTCCTCTTTCCTGGTGGATACAAACATACAGTACATATATACATACATACGTACATACATATATACATATATACATACATACATACATATTCCTCCTCAGTAGCGTAATAAATCAACAAAGATTCATGAAAAGGGGATGAAGATGAAAAATAATATGCCGTGTAAGACTTAAGCTGTATTACTGAAAGGAAAGAAGAAAGTGAGAATTGAGGGGAAAAAAAACATGAAAAAGACGAAAATATATTATAAAATGAGAAGAGACGGAGGCAAAAAGTGAAAAATTTAACAAAAGAATCAGAGGAAGAAGAAGGATATCATTTATGCAGAAAAAAAAAAAAAAGCTGTGTAGGACTTAAACTGTATTGCTGAAAGAAGAAAGTGAGAAGTGAGAAAAAACATGAAAAAGATGAAAAAAAAATATTACAAAATAAAGAGACGGAGGCAAAAAGTGAAAAATGAAACAAAACAATAAGTGGAACAAGAAGGATATAAATTATAAAGGAGAGAAAAAATGAGAAAAAATAAACGGCGTGATAAAGGAGAGAAATACAGAGTAATAACGTGAAGGAAACAAAGAAAATGAGAAGAAAAACACGTAGCGAGAAAGAAAGAAGACGGAGAGGAAGGAAGGAAGTTTGGTTGAATGAATGGATGGATTAATGAAAGAAGGAAGGAAGTATTGATGCATGTATGAATGAATAAAGAAAAGAAAGGAAGAAGGAAGGGGTTAGTGGAATACGGAGGAGGGAAAAAGGATGGAAGGAAATAAGGATTGAAAAGTAACTAGTAGGGGAAAAATAGGATGGAAGGAAGGAAGGAGGGAAAGAAGGAAGAAGAGGAAGGAAGGAAGGATTGCAATAAGGAAGGAAGGAAAGACGGGAAAGTGGCGGACACAGCCACCTCAATGTCTTACACTTTCTCAGGCAAGACATATGTGACAATGAAAGGATATTGGTCTTCGGTCATTGACCTCCGTGCCTGACTTATTACCAGTACACAACGCTTGCCACCTGCAGGTATGCATGATTTATTTATTTTTATTTGACTGGGTTAAGTTCGAGTGAGAAGTATTCGAATCACGAGGGAAATTTTATATTCACTACGTTACTGCACACAGTCGGCGCATTGCATTAATGTATTTTCGTCATTTTTTTTAAGGCTTTAGAACAATGTAGATTATAGAATTCAAAATCTTCACTACATTGCAAAACATGCCTTCAACGCATGTCCATAGTTCAAACTTTTGTTTAATATATTAAAATATTTTTTAACCAGGAAAAAAACGTACACGTTAATTAGAAAATTAGCCAGTGTGCAACAATTTCCATTCGTTCATTAAAGATATATATATATATATATATATATATATATATATATATATATATATATGCAAAGTATATGAAAAGTTCAGATATTGCAATCGGAGAATGTATTTGTATGGAACAGTTTCCACCTGTGTATGTGCTCTATCTTATTATTATTATTATAATTATTATTATTATTATTATTATTATTATTATTATTATTATTATTAGGGATTAGATGTAACGAATGAAAATTATACTTAGAATATGCAGTACTTTATAACACTCAGTCTGCTCATTTCCGTCACACACACACACACACACACACACACACACACACACACACACACACACACACACACACACACACACACACACACACACACACACGTTGTAAATAGGAAACATTTTGACTCCAATATTTAACTTCCAGAAAAGGAAAAGAAAAAAATCGCAGAAACGCAGAGGCAGAAAGTGCTGTAAAGTTGCAAATATTCCGACTACAAGATTTTACCTCGCTCTCAAAAAAGGAAAAAAAAAAAAGGAGGAAAATGCAAACAGGCAGACTGAGGAGTTTGGGAAAGCAGCAAATATTGCCACTCAGATATGTTACATCCTGCCCTGGCTATGCATCGAGTAAAAGAGTAAATAAATGAGAGAGAGAGAGAGAGGGAGAGAGAGAGAGAGCAGCAAATATTGCCACTCCGATATGTTACTTCCTGCCCTGGCTATGAATCGAGTAAAAGAGTACCGTAAATAAATAAGAGAGAGAGAGAGAGAGAGAGTGTATGTGTGTATGTGTTTATCTGTGTTTCAAGAGGCAGAAGGGTTAAGTATATCTGGTTCTGAAACAAGCAGTATTGAGTGTCCTACAACGATCAAGCAAAAGATAATCACAGCAAAAGATAATCCTGGGAGTAGACTGTAGCACCAGTCGAGCAGGGCAGTACTCCCGAGGTGGATGGAAAGCTGATGACAGGGAGTGCTGGAGCTCCCGTTTCATCAGCCCTCAGGACTAGTTCCTGACCATCCCCCTTTGCTGAACTTTTTCAGTGTCTCAGTTACACAGAGAGTAGGCCAGCATGCTCTCCAGTACAAATTTCTCTAACTAGCTTCACCAAACTACATGCACAGTACTCACTACACTTCCTATTCAAAAATCAACAAAAATGGCGTCTACTAATCAAGCCTCGGAGTCCCCAGGGGGGGGACCATAAATGCCCCCGCCATCTGCCCCTCTCCCGGTGACGACTCGAGGTGCCTGGAACCACTGTCTGACTCTCTTCTTCTTCATTTCTGCAACATTCGCGGCCTTTCATCTAATTTTCGCTCTGTTGAGCACCACCTCTCCTCCTCTAAACCTCACCTTCTTTTTCTGACGGAGACTCAGCTGTCTGAGGCAACCGACAGCAAACCCTTTTCTGTATCCTCCTACTTTCTCTATACTCATTTCAAAGCCAAAGGTGGCTGTTGTGTATACATACGCAACGACTTATCTTGCTCTCGTGTTCCTGAACTTGATTCTTCTGAATTCTCCACACTCTGGCTTCGGCTTTCCTGTCATTCTCTGACTAAATATATCTGTGCTGTTTACTTATCCCCTAATTCTACTGACTATCAAAAATTCTTCGACTATCTTACTTCTACGATGGAACACATTCTGTCCATTTCTCCTTTCTCTGAAATCTCCATTCTTGGAGATTTCAATGTTCACCACCACCTTTGGCTCTCCTCTCCTTTCACGGATCCACCTGGTGAACAAGCCTACATCTTTTCTATCCTTAATGATCTAGAGCAGCTTGTACAGCACCCTACCCGTATCCCTGACCGCCTTGGAGAGAGCTCCAACATACTTGACCTCTTCCTCACAACTAATCCTTCTGCTTACTCTGTTAATCTGTTCTCTCCATTGGGCTCCTCCGATCACAACCTTATTACCTTAACCTGTCCTATCACTCCGGTACGGCCTGTGGACCCTCCAGGGAAACGTCGTCTCTGGCATTTTGGAGCCGCGAACTGGGAGGCCCTCAGGCAGTACTTCTTTGATTTTCCCTGGAATGATTATTGCTTCCATGGCCGTGAGCCATCTGAGTGTGCCTTGCGCATTACGGAGGTTATTCTCTCGGGCATGGAAGCATACATTCCTTTCTCATATCCTTTGACTAACGCAAGAAAGCCTTGGTTTAATCACGCTTGTTCTAACGCTGTCCGCAACAAGGAGAAGGCCTACAAAAGGTACCGGAGCCAACCCACCCCTGAATCACATCATCTTTACGTTTCTGCCCGGAATCGTGCTAAGTCTGTTCTTCGCTCTACTAAAAATAATTTCATCCATACTAAATGCTCTCAACTCTCCAACTCGAATTCTTCCTGCTCCTTCTGGCACCTTGCCAAAATCTTTCTAACAACTTTACCTCATCATCCTTCCCTCCTCTTTTCTACTCTGATGGTTCTGTAGCTATTTCTTCTACTGATAAAGCAGATCTCTTCGCACAGACTTTCTCCTCCAATTCCACCTTAGACGATTCCGGTGCTGTTCCTCCATCACTTCTCCCCTCTGACTTCCTCATGACTGACATTAAAATTTCTTCAGTTGATGTATTTTCTGCCATCACTGGCCTCAGTTCTAACAAGGCATATGGGCCTGATGGGGTCCCTCCTGTTGTTCTCAAGAACTGTGCTTCTGTGCTTACACCCTGCCTAGGCAAACTCTTTCGCCTTTGTCTGTCAACTTGTACCTTTCCTTCTTGCTGGAAGTTTGCTCTCATTCAGCCAGTCCCAAAGAAGGGTGACCACTCCCAACCCTCCAACTATCGTCCAATTGCTTTAACGTCCTGTATTTCAAAAGTTTTTGAGTCAATTCTTAATAGAAAAATTTTAAGGCATCTTTCCTATCACAACCTTCTTTCCGATCGTCAGTATGGGTTCCGTCAGGGACGCTCCACTGGCGATCTTCTCACCTACCTTTCAGACTCCTGGTCATCCTCCTTTCGGGACTTTGGCGAAAGCTTTGTCATTGCACTTGACATCTCAAAGGCTTTCGATCGAGTCTGGCATAAATCTTTAATTTCCAAACTGCCCTCCTACGGTTTCTATCCTTCTATCTGTGCCTTCATCGCTAGCTTCCTTTCTGGTCGTTCTATAGCCGCTGTTGTAGACGGCCATCGTTCTTCTCCTAGATCTATCAACAGTGGTGTTCCTCAGGGCTCTGTCCTATCACCAACTCTCTTCCTTTTATTCATCAATGATCTTCTAAGCTGTACATCTAACCCTATCCACTCATACGCTGATGACTCCACCCTTCACCTTTCCATTCGGTTCCTGCAACGCCCATCTCAACAGTTACTTCAAGAAACAAGGGATGAGGCTATGGCACACCTAGTGTCTGACTTGGCTCGTATCGCTGACTGGGGTAAAAATAATATGGTTGTCTTTAATGCATCTAAGACTCAGTTCTTGCACTTATCAACCCGACAAAATCTTCCACAGGTATACCCATTAATGTTTAATAATATTCAGCTTAATCCTGCATCATCCTTGAACATGCTTGGGGTTTCATTTACTCGGGACTTATCTTGGAAAGACCATATTACATCTCTTGTAAAATCTGCTTCCAAGAGATTGGGTGTGCTAAGCCGACTCCGCTCTTTCTTTACCCCTGCACAATTGTTGACTCTATACAGTGGTTTTATCCGCCCCTGTGTGGAGTACAACTCTCAAGTGTGGGGAGGTTCCCCACATACAGCTCTTCTCAATAGGGTGGAGTCAAAGGCTTTTTCGTCTCATTAACTCTCCTCCTCTTACTGACTCCCTTCAACCTCTGTCTCTTCGCCGCACTGTTGCATCTTTATCTCTTTTCTATCGCTACTTTAATGGTCACTGCTCCTCTGAACTGTCTGCTTGCATTCCTCCACCTCTACGACGGGCGCGTAGCACCCGTCTGGCAGCAAACTCTCATCCCTTTTCTGTCCAACTCTCTAATGCAAGAGTTAACCGTTACTCCCAGTCTTTCATTTATGCAACAGGTCAGCTCTGGAACTGTCTCCCTCTATCTGTATTTCCTGCTGCCTATGATCTCCAGTCTTTCAAACGCAGTGTGTCCAGGCATCTCAAAATGATCGGATCTTGAATTTGGCTCTCTATTGTATTTTGTTTTTCTCTTGGAGGGAGCTGTTACTGCGGGCCATGGCCTTTGGTTCCTTCTTCCTCGCATAAAAAAAAAAAAAAAAAAAAAATCGTTCCCCAGATCGCTCTTGACAGTCATGCAGTTGAGTGAATACAAAGCTATTTCTCAGGTTCAAGTTTTTTGGCCTCTCTGTCATCGTGAGTACAAAGCTATAAGATGTCTCTAGTTGAAGCTTTTTGGTCTCAGTATAGTCACGAGTTGAGAGCTATGATATTTCTTTGACTCAAGCTTTTTCACCACCGTATAATGATGAGTACAAAGTGATAATATTTCTCTGGTTCAAGTTTTTTGGCCTCTTTGTCATCGTGAGTACAATGTTATGATAGTTCTCTGATTCAAGCGCCTTTGCCTCCTTATAATCGTAATTTCTCAAGTATTTCAATTCCTCTCTATTCTATGTTGACGTCCTTAATTCTGTAATCTTTGCTAGAACCAGACGATATAGCTTTCCTCATTAACCATATCATCATTCTGAATTTTTAAAGTATTTTTTTATCGTTTGCCCCATGATTTTTTTTTACAGATCAGGGTATTAATAAAGATTTGTGAGCAGGAAAAATATCGCCTTCATATCACCGTCGAGTTATTTTTAAAGTATTTATTAAAGTCAGATGATTTTGCTTAGCTGAGGGGGTTAATAAAGGTACAAATAACCCCTTCCTGGTAGCGTCTTCTTTGGTACTTTATTCCAACTGACGCCAGACGATTTTATTCAGCTGATGGTGCTAGTAATGTTGCCTTTTCACGGTTGCGTCCCACTGTACAAATAAAGGAGACTCATTTTTATTAAGGAGTACCCATTTTGTAAGATGAAAATTCTGCATAAATTGATCACTATACTAAGCTGATCATTAAGCCCTTCACTAATAGAGCTCTTTTGTAAGCTGATTAATAGAGCTGGTTTTTAAGCTGACCCTAATCGTATAGAGCTGTGGCATGAATAATACAGAGGGCACGTTTGGTTGGTGACGTGTTTAAAGCGAATAAATCACAGCTCCTGACACACAGCTCTTTGACTGGGGTAATGGAGGGTCGCTTTCAATCAATGCAACCAAGGCACCGGCCAAACAATCACCCTGGTAAGCGAGAGAGAGAGAGAGAGAGAGAGAAATTCCCCCTCGTGGTAACAGTCGTACACGTGCCTGACTGAACAAACACAATCGTATGTACGTTTCGAATAGTGTATGTTTGACGCTGTGTGTGTGTGTGTGTGTGTGTGTGTGTGTGTGTGTGTGTGTGTGTGTGTGTGTGTGTGTGTGTGTGTGTGAACTCCATTACTGAGACATTGGACGTTCGGAGACTCAATTAAGCAGACACCAACACAATCATGAACGTAATTAAGCTGATAAACGCAAAACCATGGAGGATATGAGACAAGCCGTAATTAGTTATTCAACTCCTTCACTACAATAACTTCTTAATGTATAATATTTTTTCATACCTGTGGAGGATTTCCGTCAGTGTAGGAGGGACCTCGTACTTATTCAAGATGTTAATGAATGAAAATGTAGTGTACAGAGTATGAATGAGATCCTGCATCCTTTTCGTAGCACTTTTTCGTGACTAGCACCGTATTCTACTGTTAATCTCTGGAGGTCAGCATTCAGAAGTGGGAGATGGCAATTTTATGCCTGCTATATTGGAATTTACCACAACTATCATTACTAGCGAATACAGATTATCCCCAAGACTGAATGACACAACTATCATCATCATCATCGCCATCATCATCGTCATCATCATCATCATCATCATCATCATCATCATCATCATCATCATCATCACAATGCAATCATTCCTCCAACCGGAAACCATTAAAACATTATATAATTACCTCTACACCACCGCCAATGCCTTACCACCACCAGCAAACTTGTCTCCACCTCCACCACAACTTAACACCACATCTACCACCACTAACTGTAAATCACCACCATTACCACGACAGTTCAATCATCGGCACAGTATGACCATCACCACTGCTCTACCACCACTACAGAGACTGGCTACCACAACTACCACTGCCACTAACTCACCACCATTACAATACAGTTCAGTCACCATACCAGCACCATTACTGAATCTATCTATCTATCTATCTATCTATAGCCCGACGCCCTAATCCCGCAAAGGGTGGCCGCAGACAAAACGCCTCCAAGTCACTCTGTCACCCACCATTTGACTCCCCTCCCCCCAACTCACCCCCCCCTCCCTCATATACCTCTCAACTCCATCCCTCCACCTCATCCTCGGTCTACCCCTCCCTCTCCCTCCCTCCACCTCACCTACATACACCCTCTTAGTCAGTCTTTCATTCTCCATCCTCTCCACATGTCCAAACCACCTCAGTGTATTTCTCCTAATCTTTTCAACCACATCCACATCTACCCCACAACGTTCCTTCACTTCTTCATTCGTCAACCTGTCCCTCCATGTCACTCCACATGCTCCTCTCAAGTAACTCATTTCCACTGCTCTCACTCTTGACTTGTTCCCCTCTTGCAAGGTCCACGCCTCGCTTCCATACGTCAGGGTAAGGATCACAATACCATCATGCAGTGACTTCTTAACTTCCATACTCACCTCCCTATTTCTCATCACTGCTTTCAGTGTGCCAACAACCTTCCTTCCCTGCTGTACCCTTTCACGTACTTCATCCCCCAAAGTTCCATCCTTACTCATCACACTACCCAAGCACTTGAATGCACTCACATTCTCCATATCCTCACCATCCAACCTCACTGCACACTCTGTGACTTCATTCCTCTCAAACACCATAACTTTACTTTTGTTTACATTAACTCTCAGCTTCCTCCTCCTACACACTGTCCCAAATTCATTCACCAAACCTTGCAACTCCCATTCATCTTCACTCAACAATACTGTATCATCAGCAAACAGCAACACCGGAAGCTTCCAAATCTCACCCTCATTCATTAGGGCCACCCCCACATCCACTGCCCTACCTTGTACCTCCTTTACAACCCCATCCATATATATATTAAACAGCCATGGAGACATCACACACCCCTGTTTCAGTCCCACATTGAGATAAAAGAACTCACTCAGCTCACCATCCACTCGCACCGTAGCCCTAGCTCCCTCGTACATACTCTTCACAGCACTCAACAATTTCCCCTCCACTCCATATATTCTTAATACCTTCCACATACCTTTCCTATCTATTCTGTCATAAGCTTTCTCCAAGTCCATGAAGGCAGCGTACACTTTCCTTCCCTTCTCTAGATACTTCTCCACTAAACATCTTAGAACAAATATCTGATCTACACACCCTTTTCCCTTCCTAAATCCCCCTTGTTCTTCTCCAACTTGCTCCTCTGTCATATGCCTAACCCTATCAATGAGTATTCTGCCATATATTTTACCAGTCACACTAAGAAGGCAAATACCCCTATGGTTACCACATACTTCTCTCTCCCCTTTTCCTTTGTACAGAGGAACAATTATACCTGATTTCCAGTCCTCTGGAACCCTTCCCTCTTCCCAAGCCAATCTACACAACTTCCACATCCACTCCACAACAATCTCACCCCCATACCTAAGCATTTCACCACACACTCCGTCAATTCCTGGGGCCTTTCCCAGCTTAATCTTCTTCATCGCTTCCACTACTTCCGACCTACTGATCTCTTCCTCCCTCCTCTCATCTCTTCTTCTCCCAGCCATTCCCCAACCACTTATACTCACACTGCTCTCACTCTCTACATTCAACAAATCCTCAAAGTGCTCCTTCCATCTCCTGAATCACGACCTTCCATTACTGAATCACGACCACTATTACTACTACCACCGCCACGTCAACTACTTCCTCTTAATTACTATCACCATTAGTAGTGACCCATCCTCCACCACCATCACAACGACCACCACCACCACCCCCTACATCACCACCACCATCACCACCACCACCATTTTTTCAGACACCTCACCACCGCCCACACCATCACCACCACCTACATTTCAGTTTCCACACCACCACCACCATATTTTAGACACCCCACGACCGCCATCACCACCACCCACATTTCAGTTCCACACCACCACCACCACCACCACAGCCCTAAATCATGCCTTATGAATATCTTTACCGCCCTCCTACCTGCCTCATATACCTGGCAGGCTAATTACACTCTTAGGAAGATCTACAACAGGGCATCCATCACTCACGTACTTCTAAGCATTCCATTATATAGACAGATGGACCTTCAGTGAATCAATTACCTAGACAGTAGAGAAATAAATGGACAGAGAGGAAACGAGAATAAAGAACATGTAAAAAAACAAAGCCAATGTAGAATCAATACGAGTGGCAGTCATACATTAACGTGATAAACTAGGCTTGAAATATATGTGGAATAGAGAAAGCCATGTGATTTACCCAGATACTGCGGAGTGTGTGTGTGTGTGTGTGTGTGTGTGTGTGTGTGTGTGTGTGTGTGTGTGTGTGTGTGTGTGTGTGTGTTTATGTGTTTATGTGTGGATAGAATAGTTTTGGATCCTACAGTACAGCACCTCCTCGAGCGTTCATTTATTGTTACAGCTTAGCATTCAAGGTGGAGAGATGGCAATTTTAGGTCAAGTTGCAGTAAAAGCACCATAACAATACCTCTACCGCTGCTACCTCCTCTACCACCACTGAATTACCATTATCACCACCACCATTACCATCACCACCACCATAGCTCTTGAAAATGGTATAGGAATGTGTGTCCTGGTGTCACTTCTACCAACATAGTAGTACCATTACCACCATAATTCATTCACCACCACCACCAGCACCATCACCACCACCACCTCAGGTCTGGATAATCATATAGGAATGTGTTTCTTCTCGTCATCCCTTGTATTATTTCCACCACTACTACCACCATTACCACCACTTCAACCAACCAGTCATTACTCTCACCATTATTACTACCACAGCCCACTCACCACCACACACCCATACAGACGTGTAGGAATGTGTTTACTGTTGCCTCTTCCACCACCCTTTTATTACCACCATCATTTCCACCACAACCCAGTCACCCTGCCACCGCAAACCGCTCACATAATCGGATAGGAATGTGTTTACGATCCCCCTACCTAGCTCGGCAGGTGGCAGGCTAATTACACCCCTGTGGAGATCAATAACAAGGCATATTTCACACCCAGCCCACCAACTCCCATTATAGCCCATTTCTCCCTGTACCATATTGACGGGTCCATCGTAGCTACGGACTCTATAAACGTGATGAGATACTACGGGCTCTGTGAACGTGATGAGTTACTCCGGGCTCTGTAAACGTGATGAGTTACTCCGGGCTCTGTAAACGTGATGAGTTACTCCGGGCTCTGTAAACGTGATGAGTTACTCCGGGCTCTATAAACGTGATGAGTTACTCCGGGCTCTATCAGCGTGATGAGTTACTACGGGCTCTGTAAACGTGATGAGTTACTACGGACTCTATCAGCGTGATGAGTTACTACGGGCTCTATAAACGTGATGAGTTACTACGGACTCTATCAGCGTGATGAGTTACTACGGGCTCTGTAAACGTGATGAGTTACTACGGACTCTATCAGCGTGATGAGTTACTACGGGCTCTGTAAACGTGATGAGTTACTACGGACTCTATAAACGTGATGAGTTAGATTTTTATAATAATTCTTCCTCGCTGATCCGGTCTACCGTTCTTTGTAACCTAAAAAATTCCGTAAAACCTCCTCCTCATTGATTTATTTTCCCTTGAGCCCCGTCGTATTTTATTCATTTTTTTTCTCCTTCCACCTGGGAAATTTCATAGTATTTCTTTTACAGCGATGATGTTTCATGTTACACCTGGGAAATTCCGTAATACCTCCATCTTACCGATTTATTTTGCCTGTCAAGCCTTGGAGGTCTCGTCATGCGTTTTTCTTACCGATTTTTTTGCGAGATACACCAAGATTTTTTTTTGTACACTTAAGAGCTTAGTAATGCTCTGTATAAAGGATTGATTTTTCTGGTTACATTTTAAAAATTCATAATGTCATGTTTTCTTTATATTATTTAATCTACCCAGAAAATTTTGTAACAACTCTGCTCAGGGAAGAATTTTGTCTTTTCCACTTGGGAGATTCGTGATGCTTCTTCTGCAGCGATTTATTTGGCCCTTCACACATTAATATCCTGTTGCAATACACTGATGGAAAGTATGTCGGTCTTCACCCGTTCATTGTGTGTGTGTGTGTGTGTGTGTGTGTGTGTGTGTGTGTGTGTGTGAGAGAGAGAAAGAGAGTTTGTACAGTGGAATAGCTGCCCTCAAAAATTTTCTTTCAGAGTCAGAATCAAGACCTGTTCATATTGACATCCTAAACACATTGCGCTTAAAAGCCTGGTGATTGTGGGTGTTTGTTGATAGATTATCTGTGGAATGCGGTGTATGCTGTGTGATGTTTCTTTTCGTGTGGTATGTTGTATGTACCACAATGTTAATAGTTTATGTGATGTCGAAGTGGTGTTTTGTGTGTGTGTGTGTGTGTGTGTGTGTGTGTGTGTGTGTGTGTGTGTGTGTGTGTGTGTGTAATATAAGTTTGTAATCTCTGTGTAGTAAGTCTGCCATGTGTGATTACTCTTTAACTGATTGTGTAACGTTGAACTGAAAAAAAGAAATTCCTTAAGTCACAGAGTGGACATATGCATACAAAAAAATTTAAATTTTATCTGTGCTGTATATTTAGAAACAGAGGCTGAAGAATTTGGAAATACATCCCTTTATGTCTCGTGTCACTGACCTCTATTTTATCGTAACACACAGCAATGGAATCTGCCATAAGTATCAATTTATAACTACTCAGATTTACCAAGCACTAAAAATCATATGAACAATATCATTAAAATCCAATTGTATCGAATGTTTTGGTAATGACAACTTCCTCTGTTTACTTTATTGACTCCAGCTGTTCATATGTTGCCGTTATTGCTTCCGCCAAGGAGGTTATGTTTTTGCAGGCGTTGGTTTGTTGATCTGTTTGTCTGTTGGCAGGATTACTCAAAAAGTTATGAACGGATTTTGCTGAAAATTTTTGGAGGGGTAAGGTATGGCCCAAGGAACAATCCATTTGATTTTGAGGTGATCCGGATCATTGAGGATTTTTCACCAGTGCGAGATAGTGGCAATTTCAGCGTTTTTGCATCCATGTTCATTAGGTAAGTGTTCATGAAACAAAATTTCAGGTAGAATGAGACGACATGTGTTTTGTATGGTTCCTGCTACCTAAAAAAGAACAAAAAATAGTGGGAATCTTTTGCAGGAATATTGAGACATTGGGGATTGTTAAGCCTTGGTGGAGGTATGCATCGCGGATTGCTCCTTTGTATTTTATGTAATGAATATAGGAAAAATTATTTCATCATCGTCATCATCATCGTCATCATCATCCTCATCATCATCATCATCATCATCATCATCATCATCATCATTACATTTTTCCCGTATTCATAACTGAAATAAAACATAAGCTATATATTGCTCTCTCCTCCAGGTTAAGGCTTGCACACAAAAAATGCACTTGTACTTAATAACTACACGACACACATACATATTAACATAATTCACACAAAGCAAGCAAAGTCACGCCATTATATAAAAAAAAAAAAACTAGAGTCAGTAAGGAAACTGTCTTTACCCTAACGTTCGATACAGTTGGACTTAAATGATGTTGGGCCATATGATTTGAATTGCCTGGTAATTCTGAGTGGGTATACAGTCATGCTGATGGTTGATAGTTTCCCTTTGATTTGCGATATAAAATAGAGTATCAGTGAAGTGGGAACAAAGGGCGCTATTCGAATCTCGGTTATTATTTCTGTACGCATATTTATACACTTCCACCACAACAGTTACTGGTTGTTTCCTTTTAGCAGAACATAATCAGTCAAGTAGTATTAACAGGACTCACTACAAAGTACATAGTTCGAGAAATCATTTACAGACTCCAATGTACAAAATACAGTCCCCTCCACAGTCATGATGATGATGGTATATGTAATTTAAGCATTATTACCATTTTAAGAGAATATCATTGTTAGATAAATATTTTATAGCCAGCTTTAATGTCGCTTATTCTTTTAAGAGGTAATGCACAGATTTAGTTATGCCCTTAAGGAGAGGGGCATCTTCCAAGTTGAATATCATCCAGAAATAGTAAGAATGAATCAGTAATACACGTCATCATCAGACTAAAGAGGCTAACACCTGTTGTAACAGTTACGCAGCTCCTACTAGTGAAGGCGGAAGCATAATTGGAAACTCTACGGTACTGTCGTTCCAGATTTCATTACTACAAACATCTTACAGGAACAGTTTCTAGCAATAATTTCATTCACGTCCTATGATTAGAGTATTGAAAAATTATAATGTCTCCGAGTAGTATAATAATTGGCGATTGTAAATGTGATACCAAGCAATTATTCTCCATAACAGTCACAGAAGAAAGTGTACCTCAGTAATTGTAATATTTTAAGACGATAAGCTTGCAGATTCCATTGTTGGGACGTACTGCGCATATCATTCGTGCATACAGTATGTGAGATGTGTGCGTGCGTGTGTGTGTGTGTGTGTGTATATATATATATATATATATATATATATATATATATATATATATATATATATATATATATATATATATTGCCAGACGCCTCAATCCCGTTTGGGGTGGCCACAAACAAATCGCCTCCAAGTCGCCCTGTCCCCCGCCATTTCACTGCCTTTATATATATATATATATATATATATATATATATATATATATATATATATATATATATATATATACAGTTGTTTTTCATAATCATGTGTTATCCCCTCAGACAAGCTCAGTTTAATTATTTACTATAAAAACAGGAAATTTAGCAACATGATTATGAAAAACAACACAGCTCAACAAACCAACAAACTTCAACATACCAATGTAGTTTATGAATTCACTTGCCCACACGAAGGTTGTAAACTTCGTCACATGAAATATATTGGTATGACCACAACCACACTAAGCAGACGTTTAACCATGCACCTACAATCCGGTTCTATAAAAGATCATATGACTCAACATCACACATCAATAAACAGACAAGTTCTAATAGAAAATACTAATATAATAAAAAAATGTCATGACCACATTAGACTACAACTGGCAGAAGCACTTCTAATACGTGAAAACACGCCGGCCATAAACAACCAAACTACCGGACTAGATCGTACCCTCAAACTGTTTAAATACACAAAGGCCCGACCACAAGCAGCGACAATTACAAATGAACATTACACACACAATAACACAACTGGCAACACTACACAGCCACAAACACCCACTCACCCATACAACCTTCGCAGTCAACCACGTAGCTCATAGCTGACTACACCTATAAGGTTTGTCTCTTTTATCCATACATTTTTAACTGTAGCTCATACTTGACTTCACCTAAAGGGTTTGTCTCTTTTATCCATACTCTTGTAACTCTACACTTTTATTAGTCGTTGTTGTACATTTCAGTATATATATTGTATAGGTTTATGTTGTATATGTCATGTTTTATAGTGTATTGTATCTATATTACAGTCGCTGATGATGTGTAAGGATACACGAAACGTCCTACGAAAAATGAAAATAAATAATTGATAAAATATATTTACGACATGGATCTTGGACATATTATCTACAACCTGAATCATAGTGTAAAACAATGTGTAAGAAAACTCGAAAAGATCAACAGAAAAATAGTGAACAATGGCTACGCCTTGGTCTTTAATGATTTTTGTATAAAAGAAAACATTCTGCCTAAATATACTAATATTCGAACCCATGACCCGGCAGCAAGGCAAGAAAACATTACACTGGAGTATAGAAAATAACTAGTGCTCCGCCAAAAACACCTAAAAGAGATAGAAAGAAAACAGCTGAACGATCAGCGTACCGCCCTCTTGGCTGAATATAACATCTTTGACATCAACGATGACGTCCGCCACAACATCAATCAAGCCTTGGACGACCTTCGCCGTCAAACAGAAGAAATAACCAAAACTAGAACCATTAAAAAACTGAACAAGCTATATGGAGGACAAGTCACCTTACCAGAAAAATCCGATTCTTTCCGTGACCTCTCGAATCATGTACTGACTGAACAAGAGAAGAAAGTGTTAAACCTGGGCCTTAATTGCCACCTACAGCCGAGGTTTGACAAAATTAACAAAATGATGGAATTAGAATTACTTAATACATCACTGCAAAAATTGGAACAACAAGGCAAAATTACCATTAACCCTGACCTGCAAGACCAATTGAGGGCCGAGGGCACACGACGACGCAGCTACAAACGGAGCTCTCTCCTTACGCCAGAACTTCAGCAAGCAGCCAAGGATCTTCGAACTAATACAGACATAGTCATTAGGCGAGCTGATAAGTCTAACATTTATGTTCTCCTCAACAAAGAAGACTACCAACACAAACTGGATGCTATTCTCAGTGACAATACCAAATTCCAGCAGATTTCCCGTGATCCAACAGAAACTCTCAAGAAGAAAATCAATCGAGTTATTACTGCAAACAACGCATGCCGAGACTCACCACACCTTACCCCCATAGTTGGACAGTATGCTCCAGGGTACATCTACGGTAATGTAAAAACCCATAAAACCAACAACCCACTCCGTCCCATCATCTCCCAGGTAACCACACCAACGTATACAACAGCGAGACAAGTAAATCAAATCATTACACCATACATTCCAGCGAAGTTTTCCCTGAAGTCCACAGACCAGTTCATAGACATTATCCGCTCTACTCGACCCAGCGGACTCTTGGCTTCGTTAGATGTTGAAAGCCTCTTCACTAACGTACCAGTAGACCAAACTATACAGATAATTTTAGAAAATGTGTATCACCACCCAACCCTGTGCCCTCCTAAGATCTCAACCCACAACTTGGAAACATTACTGAGAGCATGCACCACCGAAGCTCCCTTTCGCAGCCCAGACGGTAAGCTGTATCAGCAGGTTAACGGAGTCAGCATGGGTTCACCCCTGGGCCCAACATTTGCTGCCTTTTACATGTGTCACCTAGAAAACAAAGTGTTAGAAGATACCAACCTGCGTCCAACCACGTATTGTCGCTATGTTGATGATATCTATGTGGTCGTTAGAGACGAAAACCACCTTAAACAACTAAGAACTGCCATGGAACATAACTCAATATTAAAATTTACTTATGAGATAAGTGCAAACAACAAAATCCCTTTTCTTGATGTATTAATAGAAGAGGAGAATGGTAACTATAAAACCTCCTTATATCGTAAAGCTACGGACTTGGGTAGATGCCTTAATGCTGTGAGTGAGTGTCCGCAGCGGTACCAATTGTCAGTTATCAGGTCATACTTACGTCGTGCTCATAGGAACTGCTCATCGTGGGAACTCTTCCACTCAGAAGTAACTAAATTAAAGCAGATCTTAATTAACAATGGTTATTCCAACCAAATAGTTGACAGAGAAATATGTCAATTTATTTCAAAACAAGTCTCAACCACAAATGACCAACCGCTTCCCCATACTGTTACCCACAATGTGTATTATGGTAATCAGATGTCCCCTGCTTATAAAACGGATGAACGTATACTTAGAGAGATTGTGACCCGTAACACATCATGTGTTATCCCCTCAGACAAGCTCAGTTTAATTATTTACTATAAAAACAGGAAAGTTAGCAACATGATTATGAAAAACAACACAGCTCAACAAACCAACAAACTTCAACATACCAATGTAGTTTATGAATTCACTTGCCCACACGAAGGTTGTAAACTTCGTCACATGAAATATATTGGTATGACCACAACCACACTAAGCAGACGTTTAACCATGCACCTACAATCCGGTTCTATAAAAGATCATATGACTCAACATCATACATCAATAAACAGACAAGTTCTAATAGAAAATACTAATATAATAAAAAAATGTCATGACCACATTAGACTACAACTGGCAGAAGCACTTCTAATACGTGAAAACACGCCGGCCATAAACAACCAAACTACCGGACTAGATCGTACCCTCAAACTGTTTAAATACACAAAGGCCCGACCACAAGCAGCGACAATTACAAATGAACATTACACACACAATAACACAACTGGCAACACTACACAGCCACAAACACCCACTCACCCATACAACCTTCGCAGTCAACCACGTAGCTCATAGCTGACTACACCTATAAGGTTTGTCTCTTTTATCCATACATTTTTAAATGTAGCTCATACTTGACTTCACCTAAAGGGTTTGTCTCTTTTATCCATACTCTTGTAACTCTACACTTTTATTAGTCGTTGTTGTACATTTCAGTATATATATTGTATAGGTTTATGTTGTATATGTCATGTTTTATAGTGTATTGTATCTATATTACAGTCGCTGATGATGTGTAAGAATACACGAAACGTCCTACGAAAAATGAAAATAAATAATTAATAAAATATACTTACGACATGGATCTTGGACATATTATCTACAACCTGAATCATAGTGTAAAACAATGTGTAAGAAAACTCGAAAAGATCAACAGAAAAATAGTGAACAATGGCTACGCCTTGGTCTTTAATGATTTTTGTATAATATATATATATATATATATATATATATATATATATATATATATATATATATATATATATATATAAAGGCTAGACAACAGAAATACAGTAAGTTCTGGTGAAAACAGTGGGTTTACTCAGGGAATGGAGAGCATTACGTAAGTGGTGGGGAGGGAGGGAGGAAGTGGCACTTGACAGCTTAACAGGCGTGAGGTGGCACTCTGACCCTTGCCCCATCACGCCCGCCCTGCAGTAACTCCCTCATCAACACATATCTCTCTCATATTCAGTCTTCCTAAAATAATCTTTTCTTTTCTTTCTTACTCGCAACTTCATTAAAAATGTTTAAAGACAGTATTCCTTCGACTTTCCTACACAGCTTACGAAGGAGCCAGTGGTGCATGAGTTAGTGCCTCAAGCTCGCAGGGTAATAAATCCGAGTTGTACTTTGGAGCGGGTCAGGTTCTTGGACAGAGGTTGTTTTCCTCTTGTGGCTGATCACCCGGTAGTAAAATTAGGGACCAGGATGTAAAACCTTTTATTACGGGTCGCATTGCACAGGAAAATTGGGGCTTAAAAATTTAGTGTGTCATCCCCCGTATAGCCAATAGGCGGTCATCTTGAGATTTATAATTCCTATTCTTGCTTTCCTATCCTTATCTTCACCTCGAGAATTTAGGTAGGTGTGTTGGCGTTTGCTTTCCTTTGTACTTCTGTATACCCATAGAACACGTGTACTTCGATAGTGTCATCTGAATTTCCTTATTGTTCGCCTGTGCTAATTTTATAGTCCATTTTTATCATTCCTGTTCCATCATCATTTCATCTTCCCCAATAAAGCTCATTTCGTTTCCCCATCACTCCTCCTCCATCATTCCTTCGCCACCGAGACCGTAATTTTATTATGTCTTCTCCACCAACCTCCTTTTACAGACGGTCTTTTTATAGCTCGTGTAACCTTTCCTCTCCCTGGGAATTCTTTCTCAGTCTCTCCTTCTTTCTCTCTTGCTGTTTTAGTCTCCTTCCCCTGCACTTGTTTTTCTTGGTGTCTTATTACCCTCCCTGGACTTTGATTTTTAGTCAGCTCACTCCGGGGGCGATTTTTTTTTCTTACAAACCTAACACCGCGAAACGATTTAATGTAGACCTTTGTCCTCAGTGGGATATCTTTCTCAGTCTTCCATCTTTCTTTTATTCTTCTTAGTATCTCCCCTACACTTTGCTTTTAAGCGTTTCAGTCTGGGGACATGTTATCTCTTGTACTGCTGCATCCATTAGACGAACTTATTATTATTATTATTATTATTATTATTATTATTATTATTATAGTGGTAGGTGGTGGCGACCATCATCCACTCACTTGATGTAGTGCTGCCTACTTCTTCCTTAGCCTTTATCATTCTTTTTCTGTGCCTGCCCTCCTCTCTTCTTATTTCTCCCATCTTTCCTGTCACTACTTATTGCTTTTCTTTCCGTTACAGGTGGCTTTACGTTGAGTGACAAGCCAAATGGTTTCCTGTAAGCCAAGAAACCATTTACAACGCTGGGTGGCAACCATATAACCAAACCATACGTGCTCCCTACGTGTCAAGCGGGTTGGTGGAGGGTTAGTGTCCCTCCCTGTAAAACAAATAACTCAGAGTCAAATGGCCACCCCGTACGGGATTATGGCGTCTGGCAATAGATAGATAGATTATTATTGTTATTATTATTATTATTATTATTATTACAATTACTCTTACTATTGGCTCACCTAGCACAAGTATAGCTTTTATTTATGCAATTATGCGATCGTTCCTGACTGCATTGTTAAGTAAGAGACCCAAAGCAGTAACAAAAAACAACTAATATTTATTTCATCAATATTCTTAGTCAACATTGCTAGAAAAACAGTAAGTCGTGCCTCTTAGAAACGTGTTCTCCTGCACAAACGTTCACAGTTGCAGTGTTAATGAAGGAACGTTTACGCTGCATCGATAAAGGATCCAACACTTTATCGATATTCTTGGTCAAAATTGCTAGAACGAAGAATAAATCGTGTCTCTCTCTCTCTCTCTCTCTCTCTCTCTCTCTCTCTCTCTCTCTCTCTCTCACACACACACACACACACACACACACACACACACACACACACACACACACACACACACACACACACACACGTCAAATAAAAGGCAGTTCGCGTGTGGGTGCCGTGCCGTGGCGTCGTAGATCAAGCCCCAGTGCCAGATACAGAAACTTTAGCCCGATTTTTCGAAGTTTGGTGCTCAGTCTTCCTTTCTTCAGACACCAGCCCCGCCTTCCCCACTGCCTTCACTCTCTGGCCACGCACAATGGAGGGCAATATGTCAGCTTTGCTTGTGCTTTATTTTTCACGAATTATTTCCCTTGCATGTTGACCTTTCGTAGTTCTTAATGATTACCTACCTTTATTTTCGTGTCGATTGGGTGCCCTATTTTATTTTCTATTTTGTATTTGTCTCCAGATTCTATTTTTAGCTCGTTTCTTTAGACACCTGGAAGTTAATAATTTCCTTTTTTTCAGTCATCGGCCAGATATATAGAAAAGGTAAACGATGGAAGGTAAAAAAAAAAAAAAAAGTGGCTATTACAGATAAGTGTATCGAACTGGGAGTGTAAAATATTCAGTACTCCCATTGATGTCAGAGGGTTCTACTCCCCTGAATGAAATCGTCTATCAGTAGCGAGAATTTGCCTAAACACGCCACCGTAGTGAAGGGGTTGAGGCATAATAGGCAAAAATTAATCGCTTAGGAAAAGGAATTACGAAGTACGCGAAGCCATGAGGACGCTCCTTTGGGGCAGCCACAATGAAGGGAAATAAATCGCCTTTCTGTATTATAGGATTTATTAGTTATAATGGAGGGGAATAAATCGCCTCTCTTTATTGGGGGATTTATTATCGCAGAGCTTCGAGGGGCTGCCAAGGACACGCTGTTTTATTATTGATGCACCTGGCCATCTCCCACCTGCCTCCATCCTCCCCCCCCCTACTGCCTCACCCCCCCAATACTTCTTCAACCACCCCTTCTACCTCCACCCTCCTCTCTCTCCTCCAGCGTCTATCTTCACCCACTCCCACCCACCACTTCGTCTCCCCCTCCCACCTTCACCCCCATACTGCCTCCGGATCGACCCACCCAAGTACCTCGTGTCTTCTCCCCCCTCCTCCTGCCTCTCCCCTCCCCTCCTCCTTTGGCGTCCATCTCCACTAACTCCCATCATCCATCCATTCCTATCCACCCACCCCCACCCTTCTCCCTAGCTCCACTCTCACTCAACCCCATCCCCTTCCCTTACCCTAGCCTCCCCCTCCTCTTACCTTAGCCTCCCCTACCTCTTCCTACCTTCTGTCTTACAAGCCCATTTTTCACCCCAGCAAATAACCCATATATCACCCATCGCCTCCATACCATTTATTTCATCACTTTTTTTCTTTTTTTATTCCAAATATGTAAATTTTTTTCAACCCTGTTTCTCATATGTCGATCCTGCGTATATCAGGGACATATATATTGCAGGGTCGTGGGCCCGTATTCTTCTCGGTTAAGGAAGCTCCCAAACACCTGTTCCTAGGCGACTTATTTTGTTTATTACACCTATTGCTCTCTTCTGTGATGTATAAATCCTTCCAATGTCGCCATACTCTGCATAAATAGTATATTGAAGGACATTGACCAGCCATTTCCAGAAATAAATCGCTAAGGAAGAATTGTTAAGGAGCTTCCCTAACCGAAGATAATGTGAGCCTTGAAGATATGAGGGCGAAATGGACATAAGTAGTCAAGTTTTGTCGATGTATTTAAGTAATCTTCCCAGTGATATGATGATGATGATGATGATGATGTTTATTATTATTGTAAGTAGTAGTAGTAGTAGTAGCAGTAATAATAATAATAGTACCGTAGTAGTAGTTTTATTAGTATTTATAAAACTGAACTGGCAATGTAAGGAATTTAGCCTTCAGAGAAATCCCGTGCACCACCTGGCCAACATCTTGCAACATTAAAGCCCCAAATCAGTGGATGATTGATTCGTTCCTCCAAACCCCAGGTGCCTCATAGAGTCAGGTGTGTTTATATATACCCAGTTGCCTCATAGATTCAGGTGTGTTTATATACCCAGGTGCCTCATGGATTCAGGTGTGTTTATATACCCAGGTGCCTCATGGATTCAGGTGTGTGTATGTAGCTGTCCCTTACTGTGTGTAATAAGGTAGCTTCACGACGTCTTAGCAACCTACCTGATATTAAGGAGCTAGCAGCTTAACTGGTATTAATCACTATTCCACAGTTCCCTTAAGTAAATTTCGTTCCTGTGTTGATTTAGTGTTTGGTATCTTTATATGACTTAATGGCAAACGAAATAGTAGGGCTAAGTCAAACCTTCGGCCTGTTGATCATTTGGTGTTGCACTGTTAGAGGGTTCTTTCTTGCCTCCTTATCTCTTCATTTACTTCGCTTTCACTTTCATTTTTTTTTTTCGTACCTTTTCTTTGTCCCGTCCATCCTGCCTAACTGCCCCCACCCACTCATCTCTGTCATCATCATCATCATCATCATTATCTCATCATCATCATCATTATCTCATCATCATCGTCATCAGTCATCTTCATCATCATCATTATCTTATCATCATCATCAGTCATCTTCATCATCATCATCGTCATCGTCATCGTCATCATCATCAATCATCAATCAGCCGTCGTCGTCGTCGTCGTCGTCGTCGTCACATTTCCATCTATTTCCTTCTTATATTCCGTGTTTCTCTTCGTAGTGAGTACCGCCATTCGATATTTGCTCTCCTTTTCTTCCTTCTCTTCTTGCTTCTCCTCTTCTCTCCCCCTGTCTTCTTCCATCCTCCTCCTCCTCCTCCTTTCTCCCTCTCTTCTTCCTTCTCCTCCTCTCCTGCGTTTTATACTTATCTTTCTTTTAATTCTTCATCCCCATTCATCACTTACCTCTTAATTCGGTCATTTTTAACTCTCCCACCTTCCTTCCCTCAATTACTTTGCTATATTTACCTCTCATTATGTTCACGTTCTTACTATTTCTTTTTCTTTCTCGTCTTTGTTCCTCTCCCTTTATATTGCAACTTATGTTTTCTCATTTCCTTTAGTTTTCTAACTCTCGCTTTTTGACCCTCTAGCATAATTTTCCTGTGTGTATTCTCATTATATCCTTTATTTCCCTTGTTCTGTCCTCATCACTATTTTCTGTCATTTTCGTCTTCACTTTCATCTGTCATGCACTTCACCTCTCTCCTTATCTCATGTTATTCTCTCATTTTGATTATTTTCCCCTTTCCTGTGTTCTCATCTTAATATAATTTTTCTTTCCAAACATCATCACCTTTATTTTTTGTCCCTTCCTAGCTTTCTTACTAGTCTTAATGGTGTGTATCGTTTCTCTATTTTCGCCTTCCAGACACTTTGTTCTGGTTCTCACTATATTCATTTTTTTTTATTACATAAGTTCTAGTCATTTTATTTATATCATTCCTGTCCCAGTTTTTCTTAACTTTCTTTACTTCGTCTTGTACCTCTTTCTCGTCCTCTATCATATTCCCATCTTTATCATTATATAGATAGACAGATTAAATAGATAGATAGATAGAAAGATAGACAGGTAGATAGATAGATAGTTGGGTAGATAGATTTCCCCCTCCAATTTTCATCCCCTCTGTACTCAATCCATTCTCATTAATTACATCGTTATATTCTCTCCCTCTTTGTCCTTTTCCCCATTGTTCCATTTCTTATAAATACTCTGTTCTTTCTTCCCGGTGTCTGTATTCTCCTTTATTCTCTTGACTAATTGTTATTTTTATTTATATTCCTTTATTTTGTCATTCTTTCTTTATTTCTTGTTTTCCCTTACTTTCAGGCATCTTATTCTTATTTTTTTTAATCTCGTCTCCGACTCCTTCGTCTTGTGCTCCCTCTATTCACTCCCTCTTCTTCTTCCTCCTCTTCTTCCACTTCCTTGTCTTCTTCCTCTTCCTCCTCTTTTTCTTCTTCCATCTTTTACTCCTTTTCCTCCTCATCGTCCTTTTCCTCCTGTTCTGCTTCTTCTCCTCCTCTTCCTCCTTGTCCTTTTCCTCCTTATCTTCATTTTCCTCCTCTTCCTCCTCCTCGTCCTCCTCTCTCGTCTTTACCTCGTCTCGCTGTTCATTATGTAGATTTCTCTCCAAAGGCCTCTTGCTTAATTCATTCTACTCTCCCCTTCGTTAGTCTGCCTTACCTGATGTACTCTCTCTCTCTCTCTCTCTCTCTCTCTCTCTCTCTCTCTCTCTCTCTCTCTAACGCTTTCACGTATTCCTCCTCCTCCTCCTCCTCCTCCTCCTCCTCTTGTGCACTGTGCAGTTTCCACGCTGTGTCTACAGACTCCCTGTTAACTCAACGGACCCGTATACAGTATAATGTTATGACAGTTATTAATTTGTTTGATTATTCATTTTACTTTACTATTTTCTCTTTCAGGTTATTCAAACTTGTAACTTTTAGATATAGTATTATAGAAGGTAACTTTTCCCTTTCACTCTTTCCTATGAAATTTCCATGTCAGTTTTTCCGTGCTGCATGGTGGTCCTACTCACTTTTTCTTGGAGAGTTTGGAGGCGGGAGGGAGCCTTCTTGCTTTAGTGTCCTTTCCTTCAGCACGTAGAATTAGATCTTGTCATAGTCTACTCGGTAGAGAGGTGGCCTGCAATCCTACCGGACCCAGGTTCAAATCCCCGCTGGGGCAGGGAACAGTTTAAGGATTTGAATTTCATGAAAGCAGACTTTACTGATCTACCAGAAGACCCGCCAACATGTCGTAAAAATACCCCCGCTAATACCAGTACACCAGTCCTGTATGAGACAGCCCTAGCATGTATTCAATATGGACGGTGGGTGTTAGCGCCGAAGTGGTGACATGTAGAAAGGTGTATTGTATGTAGGAGGACTACTGGGCCTTGAGAGCAGGCTGTGAAGTCTATGCCCAGAGTCGGACACATAAAAAAAAAAAAAAGCAACTTCGAAAAGACCATAAGGTCAGTTGCTGTTTGCTTTCCTTTATATTCCTCCTCCTCCTCCGCCCTACCTTCTTCCCTCCCATTACGTTGTTTATCCCCGTCCTCCATTTCTCATAATGCATAGTGTACTCTTGTCTCCGTTTCCCCTTTCCCCTTCATTCTGTATCTGTTAACCCTCCCTCTCTCCTATACATTCACCTCCCTTCCCCGTATGCCACCCTTTCACCTCCCTTTTCACGCCCTTTCTTCCTAGCCTGCCCTTTTTCTTCTTCTTCGCTCTTCCCCTGTGCATCTTCCTCCCTTCTTCCTTCCCCTTCACCTCTTCCTATCCCCACTCCTTCACTTCCTCCCTTCTCCATCCCTTCACTTCCTTCTCTCCCCACCTTTCACATTTCCTGACCACTTTCACCTCCTTCCACCCTGATATGCTCTCTTTCTGCCTTTCTCCTCTATACCCCCTTATTTTCTTCCCCCCTTCCTTCTCTTAATATTCTCCCTTCTTTAACTTTCTCCCCTCCTTCCCTCCTTTTACCTCCTTCCTCCTTTACTTGGGCTCCCTCTCTCTTCCTTCTTCCTTCACCCCTTCCTCCCTTACCCTCATAACCTGTACTCTCTTCTCACCTCTCCCCCTTCCTTTCCTTTCTTCCCTCACTTCCCTTCCTTCGCTTCTCCCTTCCTACCCTTCCCATCCTGTCTTCCCTCACCAACCTCGTTCCGTTTATCACACCTCACTGCTTCTACTCGCAACCTTCTCTCCTCTCTCCTCCCTCCGTCTTTCTCTTTCTCTTTTAATATTTCAACTACCTCCCTCTTACTTCCATTGTCATCCTTTCATATTTTCGTCATCCATCCTTCCATCCCTCCCTCTCCTCCATCCTTCCTTCGTTCATTCCTTCCCTTCTCCCTACCTTTATTATCCGCCCTCTTCCTTCTTCTTCACCTTCCTGTTCCCTCACCCTCTCTTCACCTTTTCTCCCCTCACCATCTTCCCTCCTTCTCTCCCGCTACCTCCCCCATATCCCCCCTTCATTATTTTTATTCTTAATCTCCCTCTCCGACTTCACATCTTGCTTCCCATCTCTCTCTCTCTCTCTCTCTCTCTCTCTCTCTCTCTCTCTCTCTCTCCACTCACACCCTGTCCCTCTTCACCTATCCTATCCTTCCCCCCCACACTCCCCCTTCCCATTTCCGCCTCCCATCCTTCTTCCTCCCCATCCCATCTTCACCTCCCAACCCACTTGCCTTTTCTGTCTGATCCTCTCCTCCCTTCCTTCCTTCTAACCTACCTGCTTGCCTTCCAACTTGCATACCTAACTACCCACATTCCTTCCTACATTTATTCATTCATTTACTTATTCATTTTTTCCTTCCCTCCTTTCCATACATCCTTCTACCCTCGTTCCTTCCATCCTTCTTTCCATGTCATTCTCCCTTCTCCTACCTCCCTTCCTTCCATGTCATTCTCCGTTCTCCTTCCTTCCATCCATTCTTCCTTCCATGTCATTCTCCCTTCTCCTTCCTTCCATCCATCCATTCTTCCATGTCATTCTCCCTCCTCCTACCTCCCTTCCTTCATCTCGTCAGGCTATACAGAAGAACACCGTAGCGTGACTAATCAGACCCTGCCATCATTAAGGTAGAATAGAGGCTCCCCTTATTTCAGATCAAGTTGTCGATTCCCAGCCCCTTAGCCCATTCTGGTGTGGCACTCTCCAGCACCCAGACCTGACCCCGCCATTAACACCAGCCCATTAACACCAGTACGAGTGCCTGGTGTTAAGAAGTGCCTCGATTTGATGCTAGAATGGAAGCGTTAATTCATTTATTTTTGTTGTTGTGAGTATGGTGGTGTTATTTATAGTAGGAGGAGTTGTATTGACACCTGTACAAGTGATTGCAGGTGTATTGATAGTAGTAGTAATGGTGGTGGTGGTGGTGGAAGTAGTAGTAGTAGTAGTAGTGGTAGTAGTAATAATAGTGGTGGTGGTGGTAGGATTGGAAGTTAGAGAAACAGTAATAGTAGTAGTAATAATGGTGGTGGTAGTCATGATATCAGTGTATTTTCTCACTGAAGTAGGTGATGCTTTTGGTCCTCTCTCTCTCTCTCTCTCTCTCTCTCTCTCTCTCTCTCTCTCCGTGTGTGTGTGTGTGGTAGTCTCTCCCGGATCAAACTTTTAAAAATTATTGACCTAAGAATATAATAATTTGTAAGTTTATAGCTACTGAACTTATAAAAAAAATAGGTCAAGTTCGAAAATGAAAGTCTACAGTATAATCGAATGTCCAGACCGAACGAGTGACAGCAAATATACCGCTGGCAAGTGGTTACAGTATTATTATTATTATTATTACTATTATTATTATTATTATTATTATTATTATTATTATTATTATTATTATTATTATTATTGCTGCTTTTAGACAATTGTATTAAGCGAAGAAACCAGGCCTCATCGTGGTAAAAGGTGTTAATGAACATTTGCATTTAACTTCTTCACGAAAAGACTATTATAAAACTGAATAAAATCGTCTGCAGATGGCGTAAATATATATTAAAAAGTAAGGCCTCAGTAAAAGTATTATTAAGCCATATTTCATCCCTTCAGTCAGGTGATGTATTATTTTATTCGTACTCTCACCAGAAGACTTTAATGAAGGAGAGCTTTTTCGAATTGGGATGGCTCATATATCCTCCATTAATCTCTCTCTCTCTCTCTCTCTCTCTCTCTCTCTCTCTCTCTCTCTCTCTCTCTCTCTCTCTCTCTCTCTCTCTCTGTCCTATGAGGAATGAAATTGTCTGACACCAGTAAAAGGTAAAATACTAGGAACATAAGCCCGTCTCCATCCCACCCACTAACTTTGCCAGCAGGATGACCCAGCAAGTTTACACACACACACACACACACACACACACACACACACACACACACACACACACACACACACACACACACACACACACACACACACACACACACACAAAACCAACCACCTTAATTCTTTTTCCTCTCTGCCTGCCACTCGTCTCAGCCAGGGGAAGGAAAAAGAGAAAGATAAAAATAAAAGTAAAAATGGACTCTCCCAGCGGATCTAGCCTCATCCCGGGCAAACAATTTCCTGCTTTTAAGTCTAAACTCCTTTGCCGTGGTGTTTTTTTTGCTTGGCTGGGTTGGAACTTTTATTTTCCTTTAAATGCGAGGCAGGTTAAATCACTACGATGTTTAGGTCCACTCTCTCTCTCTCTCTCTCTCTCTCTCTCTCTCTCTCTCTCTCTCTCTCTCTCTCTCTCTCTCTCTCTCTCTCTCTCTCCCTTAAAATGCGAGGCAAGTTGAATCACTCCATTGTTTAGGTCCATTCTCTCTCTCTCTCTCTCAGTGATGAAATTTTGCTCACACACACCACGCGGAATATAAATGGATCCCCCCCCCCACCCACCCACGCACCCACGTAGTAACTTATAACTTTTGATTTATCTTGGCTGTAAACCCCGCACTCTGAGGCCACTTGGGTGCGTTTCATCCCGGCATGCAAGTAGTCTGTCCTCCCTCCCTCCAACCCACACATAGTCTTTCAAGTTTTTTTCCTCTGGTAATAAATCAACACATCCCGCCATTCGCTGCTATATGACTCTCTCTCTCTCTCTCTCTCTCTCTCTCCGGGTAGATGAAGGCAGGATTATCTAGTTCAGAGTGGAATACGTAACAGTAAAAGTGATGGTTTTGCTGTGTGTGTGTGTGTGTGTGTGTGTGTGTGTGTGTGTGTGTGTGTGTGTCATCGGGGTGATCGGACCGGATGCAAACATAAGCTAGCCTTTTTGAGAGAGAGAGAGAGAGAGAGAGAGAGAGAGAGAGAGAGAGAGAGAGACGCACAGTATATGGAAGTAGCGTTCTGTGTCTGGCGTGCTACTGATCCCCAAGTCGCATGGTGGTTTTGGCAGAGTAAATCCAGGCTAAGTCTTCCCCCACCCACGCCATCACACTTCCATCACACTTTATAGCTGTCCTCAAACCGGGCTATCTCCCTCGGCCATAACTTTTTTTAATGTCCATATACTCCCCTCTCTCTTAATGTCTGGCCAAGCTTTTGAAAGTTTTATTATTACTGCCACTGTAATGGCTTTTTATCCCCCCCCCCCCCGTTGCTATGGTGACGCTGTTTATGTACTGTTTGTGGTGTTGCCCAAGGACTTCGGTGTAATATAGAGCTTCAGCAAATTCGTCTGTAATTAGTGTGAACAAACCTAACATTGTATTTTAATTAAGTAAGGTCCATTTTTCATAGTCCCCCCCCCTGTTATTAACCCTTTTGATTAATGATAGTGTGTGTGTGTGTGTGTGTGTGTGTGTGTGTGTGTGTGTGTGTGTGTGTGTGTTGTTACTGAACAGAGAAAGATAATGTACACTTTAAGTGAGAATACTAAAAATCACTACTGTCCCGTAAAGTTCCAGGTTCAAAACAAAAGAGTTAGGTAAAATTACAAGTTAAAGTTTAATGCTCAAACTAACAACAAAACATTCAGGACTCATAAGGATAATGTAATGGCAAAAAACAGGTTAAATATATGGTTAACTGCAATAGCCTCTATTAACACGAAATTAGCAAGAGTAAATTTATCTAAGTCAGCCTGATAAAATGAGAAAACCGGATAATGCTCAGTTTTTGCAAGATATATTATTACAGATACAAAATATTATCAAAAATGACTGACATAAAAACACATGAATCACAAAAACCTCACTAGGCCTACGAATCAACACCTCATGCTATACAGTACAAGGAAAAAATGTAATAACACTTATACTTAAATTACACAGCTGCTAGATGGCTGGAGACTTCCTGAGCACTCACAATAATAATAACTGTACAGGGGAGGACAGAGATGTGAGCAAAATGAGTAGATCTAAGTGGCAATTAATGCAGAGACTGAGCTCATTACATAGGGGCCGGCAGAGCTTGATACAACTTGTAAGAAGGACGCGCAAATGAAGCCATAGGGGACAAAGAGTTGACACTCCTGCTCTGAACAACAGAAAGAACGACTTACTCCACTATAAGGGTAGAAGGGGGGAGTGAGGTAGAACACGCTCGTGATCAAACATGCAGCATACTGTACGTTAGAATTACACAAAGGATGATGAAATCATAGGCTATGTAACACCTCCCCACAAAGAAAAAAGAAATTTACAAAGGAAATTTCTTATTACTCTAAAACAATCTGTCTAAAGTCTAGATAAGCAATCTGCAATAACATTTTCTTTCCCCTTGACATGTTGTATGTCTAATGAATACTCCTGAAGAAGTAGACTCCATCTTGTCAGTCTCTAATTTTTATCTTTAAACTTACTAAGGAATTTCAGTGGGTTATGATCGGTATAAATGACTATGGGGTCAAAACCAGAACACAAATAAAATGAAAAATGCTGTAAACCCAAAATCAAGGCCAAAAGCTCTTTCTCAATAGTTGAGTAGTTCTTTTGAGGTGGAGTGAACTTCTTACTGTAATAAGATACAGGGTGTTCAATACCCTGATCATCCTCTTGCAGCAAAACAGCCCCAGCTCCGGTATCACTTGCATCAACAGCCATCTTAAAAGGCTTAGCAAAATTTGGAGTAACGAGCACTGGCTGACTTAATAGGATAGCTTTAAGTTTGCTGAAAGAGGATTCACAGTTATTGGTCCAGACAAATTTAACTTCCTTTTTCAGTAGGTCTGTAAGTGGTGATACAAGAATTGAAAAGTTAAGAACAAATCTCCTGTAATAACCTACCATTCCCAAAAATCTTTGTAGCTCTTTCCTACTTTTAGGTCTGGGAAGATCACTTATAACCTGAACCTTAGCTCCTGGTAGTGCAACATGTCCATCACCAATTACGTACCCAAGGTACTGAACTTTAGCATGACCAAACTCACACTTTGATAAATTAGCTACAAGATTAGCCTGAACCAAACGCTCAAGAAATTTACTGACATGGTATAGGTGATCTTTCCAGTTGTCACTGAAGATTAATACATCATCAATATAAACAACACACCCTGCCAAACCCTCTGTTACAACATTCATGAGCTTCTGAAATGTGGCTGGTGCATTCTTCATACCATATGGCATTACAGAACATGCAAAAGTCTTTCCTAGTGTTACAAAACATGAGATCTCCCTAGCACGTTCAGTCATAGGTACTTGCCAGTATCCCTTTAACAAATCAAACTTACTTATGTACCTAGCCTTTCCAATCTTGTCTATGCAATCTTCCACGCGAGGGAGAGGGTAAGTGTCTGTTTTGGTTATCTGATTAACATGTCTGTAGTCGATGCAAAGCCGCTGTGACCCACCTGGCTTAGGGACTAGAGTGACAGGAGAACTCCACTCGCTCTGACAGGGCTCAATCATCTTGTGGTCCAACAGGTAGCCAAGCTCCTTCTCGATGAGAGGAACTTTCACTGGGTTCACACGGTAAGGAGGCAGTTTAATTGGCTTTTCGTCTCCAACATCGACATCATGCATCAACACAGTGGTTCTTCCTGGAGTGGCACGGAACACTTGCGGGTACTCCTGCAGTAATGCCGAAAACTCCTGCCTTTCCTCGGGAGGTAGATGAGAAAGCTTAGTCTGGAGATCATTCATGATATCAGGATTCTTCCCCAAACCATCACTCAGGCTCATGCTGCATGGGAGAACTTCACTTGCAGACTCGGGTGGAACAGCTACAGTGCAGACTGGGTTATTTTCGTCCCGCCTGTGATATAACTTTAGCATGTTGATGTGACAAAGTTGCTTGTTCTTTCTACGATCTGGTGTGGCGATGACATAGTTGACATCACTGAGTTTCTTCTCCACGAAATAAGGACCACTAAACTTGGCTTGAAGAGGTTGCCCATGCACCGGTAGCAGAATCAAAACCTGATCTCCTGGCTGAAAGTGGCGTAACCTGGACTTCTTATCATACCAAGTCTTCATCTTCTCCTGAGCAGCTCCTAAATTCTCTCTCGCCAGCTGTAAAGCAGTGGACAGCCGTTCTTTGAACTTCATCACATACTCCAGCAGGTTGACGTCATCTTCCTCCGACAGCCAGCATTCCTTGAGTAGTTAAGGGGTCCTCTTACTTCATGGCCAAACAGTAGTTCAAAAGGTGAGAAGCCCAGTGATTCATTTGGAGATTCTCTTGCGGCAAATACATCGAATGGAAGACCTTTATCCCAGTCTTTCTGATGTTCCAAACAGTATTTCTTGAGCATCGATTTGAGTGTTTGATGATATCTCTCCAACGCTCCTTGGGTCTGGGGATGGTAAGCTGAAGACATGATCTGGGTGATGCCCAACTCTTTCAGAGACTGCTTGAAAACATTTGACATGACATTACTTCCCCGGTCTGACTGTACCTCCTTGGGCAGACCAAACTTTGTGATGAACCCTAGCATTTCCTTAACCACGTTCTTTGCCGAGATATTTCTAAGTGGAATGGCTTCAGGATAACGAGTAGCCATATCAGTCAGGGTCAACGCATAAGAAAATCCTGAAGAAGTCTTAAGAGGGCCCACAATATCCACCAACACACGGGTGAATGGCGCCTCAAAAGGAGGAATGGGAACTAGAGGTGCAACATTTTCGGTCTGATTACACTTCCCCATAACTTGACAAGACTTACAATACCAGGAAACATCCCTGGAGATACCTGGCCAGTAGAAGTGTTTCAAAATGCGTGCCACAGTCTTCCTCACTCCAAGGTGTCCTGCCAAACATGAGCCACTCTAATGATATCCTGCCTACAAACACAAGGGATGACAACTTGATGTACAACCTCCCACTCACCGTCGGCTGATACTGTTGGGGGTCTCCACTTCCTCATAAGTACTCATGACTTTATATATTAACAAGTAGAAGCACCGGCTGACTCTTCCTCACTGGAAGCAGAGTTAGCTAGACCTTTCAACTCAGGGTCAGCAACCTGCAACTCAACCAACTCTTGACGAGACAAATTATCAACACTACGCGGTACTGCCTCATCTGGTGAGTGGTCCAAATTAGCAAGAAAAGTGTCAGCTAGGATAACATCATCATCATCATTATCCTCTAAGTCACCAGTAACTTTAGACTTAGCCCTAGTGACAGCACATGCAGGGAACACATCAGGGACATCACAATCCTGGGTCGCAGCCACTGGCTCACTAGACAACTGAGGAGCTGGACACACTTGACTTCCACCAATATCATTTCCAAGTAAGAAAGTTTCACCTGACATTGGGAGTGTCTCAACCAACCCAACCATAACAGAACCATTAACAAAACCGGACTCTAAATTCACTCTGCACAGAGGGACAGAGAAGTAATTATTCCCCACACCTTGTAAGATTAGTTTCATCAGAGGAATTAACATTAGAGCCTAGAACACTGGTCAGCATAAGGGATTGGCAAGCACCTGTGTCACGATATATTTTAACTGATTTCCTGTCATTACTGTCCAGAGGACTGACAAAACTATCAGACAGGAAATTAGCACATGAACTCTTGAGAGTGTCACCGACGTTACTGCTCAAAAGAGGAGCTTCATCATGAGAATTTAATATACCCCTCAAAGCAGGTTCAGTTAACTCAGTTAAAGAATTCTGGGAACTCTCAAGGGTGGACACTAGACCAATTGACTGAATATTTAAAGACTCCTTTTTGTTCACATCACACTGTCTCCTGAAACATTTCTCCGTAGTATGACCAAGCTTACTACAATAAGTACATTTACTTTTCTGAAATCTAGAGGTGAAGCTGGTATTTACTTCCTGAGAAACATCATCTTTATTCTCTTTCCTGTCACCTGTACTCTGAGTAGAGGCAACGTACTTACTCTCAGCTTTCCTTTTTTCTCTAGAATATCTCTTGTGAGTGAGAACATATTCATCAGCTAAAACTGCAGCATCAGACAAATTATCTATTCTTTTCTCATCAAGATATAGGCTTACATCTTTATTAATACACCTTTTGAAGTCCTCCAGCAAAATCATCTGCTTAAATTTGTCAAAATCAGAATCCACATTCTTAGAATTTAACCACTGCTCTAACAGATCTTCTTTGATTTTTGCATACTCAACATGGGATTGCTTATCTTGCTTATAAGTTGTCCTAAATTTTACTCTATAGGCTTCAGGAACAAGCTCATAGGCCTTAAGAATCAAGCTCTTAACTACATCATAATTATCAGATTGATCCTGAGGCAAAGATGCATAAGTTACTTGAGCTTTACCGGTGAGAACAGTTTGAAGGAGTACTGGCCAATACTTTTTGGGCCAATTAAAACCTGTAGGTACCCTCTCAAACAACTAAAAATACTTTGTTAAATCAGATTCATTAAAAGGAGGGACAAGTTTAACATTTTTAGCCACATCAAAATCATCAGAGCTAGATGATCCAGTTCCACCTTGTTTCATGCGATACTCATGGTCTGCCTGAATCCTAGCAAGTTCAATTTGTGCCTGAGCCTGTACCTGTGCCTCCTGAATACGAGCATTTGCCTGAAATTCAACCTCCTTAGTACGAGCCTCCTGCAGGGCTAGCTGTAACTTAGCTAATTCAATCTGCGTTTGCTCATTTGGAGGAGTTACATTAAACAAGCTTTCATTAATCATGTCAACAATTTGATCTTTAAAATGATGAGAGCGAACAGCA
Organism: Coenobita brevimanus; assembly: GCF_032717465.1. Taxonomy (NCBI): domain Eukaryota; kingdom Metazoa; phylum Arthropoda; class Malacostraca; order Decapoda; family Coenobitidae; genus Coenobita; species Coenobita brevimanus. Next base: position 5,773,152 of record NC_136975.1, on the reverse strand, counting down.
GTTCCCAATTTTTGAGCAACAAGCTTAAGTTCATTCTTTGTTCTGTTTTCTACATCACACACTGTTTGCACATTTGACAAAAAATCTTTGGCTTCATCAAGCGTAGTAATAGTAGACATCATGAATAAATCACAGCCACAAAATATCAAGCAATATCCTTATGATAATATCCTGAATATCCTGATAAGAGGTCGCCAAATTTATGTTACGGAACAGAGAAAGATAATGTACACTTTAAGTGAGAATACTAAAAATCACTACTGTCCCGTAAAGTTCCAAGTTCAAAACAAAAGAGTTAGGTAAAATTACAAGTTAAAGTTTAATGCTCAAACTAACAACAAAACATTCAGGACTCATAAGGATAATGTAATGGCAAAAAACAGGTTAAATATATGGTTAACTGCAATAGCCTGTATTAACACGAAATTAGCAAGAGTACATTTATCTAAGTCAGCCCTGATAAAATGAGAAAACCGGATAATAATGAATGCAATATATTATTACAGATACAAAATATTATCAAAAATGACTGACATAAAAACACATGAATCACAAAAACCTCACTAGGCCTACGAATCAACACCTCATGCTATACAGTACAAGGAAAAAATGTAATAACACTTATACTTAAATTACACAGCTGCTAGATGGCTGGAGACTTCCTGAGCACTCACAATAATAATAACTGTACAGGGGAGGACAGAGATGTGAGCAAAATGAGTAGATCTAAGTGGCAATTAATACAGAGACTGAGCTCATTATATAGGGGCCGGCAGAGCTTGATACAACTTGTAAGAAGGACGCGCAAATGAAGCCATAGGGGACAAAGAGTTGACACTCCTGCTCTGAACAACAGAAAGAACGACTTACTCCACTATAAGGGTAGAAGGGGGAGTGAGGTAGAACACGCTCGTGATCAAACATGCAGCTTACTGTACGTTAGAATTACACAAAGGATGATGAAATCATAGGCTATGTAACAGTGTGTGTGTGTGTGTGTGTGTGTGTGTGTGTGTGTGTGTGTGTTTTGGCCCCAGACGATTTTATTCAGCGCAGAAGAGACCTGAGTCCGTATTCCATTCGGTTAAGGAAGTTCCCTATCACCATTTCCTAAGCGATTTATGTTGCTTATTACACCTCTCTGTCCTAATCCTTTATATGTAAATCCTTCCAACTTTGCCATACTTTGCATAAATAGCGTATAAAAGAATATTAGCCAACTCAATCCAAAAATAAATCGCTAAGGAAGGGGTGTCAGGGAGCTTCCTTACCCGATGGGAGTACGGGCCCTGGGCTGTAGGGGTCAGATAAAACCTTCAATAACCCATCACTATACTCCATTATTTCTTTACTGAAAATACCAAGAATATGTTGTGGAATAAAGTGTATTAAAAATGTCTTTGTACTGATGGGGGTCGTCGTGGTGGCTCTCTTTGTAAGTCTGTTGATGTGGTGTTACTCCTGGATTGATGTGGTATTACTCCTACTCCTGGATTGATGTGGTATTACTCCTACTCCTGGATTGATGTGGTATTACTCCTACTCCTGGATTGATGTGGTATTACTCCTACTCCTGGATTGATGTGGTATTACTCCTACTCATAGACTGGTGTGGTATTACTCCTATTCCTGGATTGATGTGGTATTACTCCTACTCCTGGATTGATGTGGTATTACTCCTACTACTGGATTGATGTGGTATTACTCCTACTACTGGATTGATGTGGTATTAATCCTACTACTGGATTGATTTGGTATTACACCTACTACTGGATTGATGTGGTATTACTCCTACCTCTAGATTGGTGTGGTATTACTCCAACTCCTGGATTGATGTGGTATTACTCCTACATTGATGGCTGTGGCTGTTGAAGGGGTATTACTTCTTTATTGATGAAAGTGTCTATGATAAAATGGATACACTTGGAATTCTTTATAAGTGGCAGTGAGAAAACATCTTCTCCCTAATCGATCTCCATTTACACGGTGGCTCAGTCGGTAACGTGCTGGCCTTTTAGTCTGCGTCATTACTGAATGTAGGTTCGAACCGGGCCTTGGCGGACGTTTAAACTGAGTGACGGTACTATGTCGCTTCATGTGCTTGGATTTGTCTGTATCTTGACGTTTTACTGATGATTTATGCAGGCTCTGGCAAAACCATGCTGTGTGTGTGTGTGTGTGTGTGTGTGTGTGTGTGTGTGTGTGTGTGTGTGTGTGTGTGTGTGTGTGTAAGCCAAGAAAGTGTCATATTACGGCAGAACAGAGTACGGGTGAGCCAGGAAAGTGTCATATCTCGGCAAAATTGAGTATGGGTGAGCCAGGAAAGTGTCACATCACGGCAGAGTAGAGTATGGGGTCTTTAGGCTTTGGGAACGTACGAACAAAGCTGGGAAAGTGTCATACTAAAGGAAAATACAGCATGGGTGTCCCTGGGCTTGGGATTCATGCTAAATATTTGACACAGTGCACCAAAACAGTTCTTGTATCGACCGGGAGGAGGATTGATATGTGTCTGTCACCATTCAGAGAATGTTGTATTTTTATTTCTTGTATTCTTCCTACCGGCAGACATTTTTTCCCATAGTTCCAGGAAAACGCAAGCTGCCGAACAAAATACTGACATCTATCTATCTATCTATTGCCAGACGCCTCAATCCCGTTTGGGGTGGCCACAAACAAATCGCCTCCAAGTCGCCCTGTCCCCCGCCATTTCACTCCCCTGCTCCCAACTCACACCCCCCTCTCTCATATACCTCTCCACCTCACTCACATACACTCTCTTCGTCAGTCTTTCACCCTCCATCCTCTCCACATGGCCAAACCACCTCAGTGTGTTCCTCATAACGCTTCCTATCACATCCACATCAACACCACAACGCTCCTTTATATCCTCATTCGTCAGCCTGTCTCTCCATGTGACTCCACAGGCTCCTCTTAAATAACTCATTTCCACGGCTCTCACTCGTGACTTGTGTCCTTCCAACAACGTCCAAGCTTCACTTCCGTACGTTAGAGTTGGTATCACAATACTGTCATGTAGTAACTTCTTCACTTCCATGCTCACTTCCCTGTTTCTTATCACTGCTTTCAAAGAACCAGCAACCTTTCTTACCTGCTGTACCCTTTCAAGCACTTCACCCTCCAAACCTCCATCCTTACTCATCACACTACCCAAGTACTTAAACGTACTCACATTTTCCAATTCCTCACCATCCAACCTCGCTGTACATTCACTGACTTCACCTCTCTCAAAGACCATCACTTTACTCTTCCCTACATTCACCTTTAGATCCCGTTTCTTACACACTCTCAAACTCATCCACCAAGCCTTGCAGCTCCCCTTCGTCTTCACTCAACAACACAGTATCATCTGCAAACAACAGTACGGTACAGGGAGTTTCCAAACACTATCCTCTCTCACCAGGGCCACTCCAACATCCACTACCCTACCCTGTACCTCTTTTATTACCCCATCCATGTACAGATTGAACAACCATGGAGACATGACACATCCCTGTTTCAACCCAACTTTCAAAGAGAAAAATTCACTTAGTTCACCATCCACACGCACTGCAGCCTTCGCACCATCGTACATACTCTTCACAGCATTCAACAACTTCCCATCTACTCCATATATTCTTAACACTTTCCACAATCCTAGTCTATCCACCCTGTCATATGCTTTCTCCAAATCCATGAAAGCCGCATACAACTTCTTTCCCTTCTCTAGAAACTTTTCCACTAAAGATCTGAGAATGAATATCTGATCTACACAACCTCTTCCCTTCCTAAAGCCTCCCTGTTCTTCTCCAACTAATTTCTCTGTTCTTTCTCTAACTCTGTCAATAAGTATCCTACCATACACTTTTCCTGTTATACTAAGAAGACAAATGCCCCTATGATTACCACACACTTCTTTTCCCCCTTTTCCTTTGTACAAGGGAATAATTATACCTGACTTCCAATCCTCCGGGACTCTACCTTCCTCCCAGGCCAATCTGCACATCTTCCACATCCATTCTACTACTATCTCTCCCCCATACTTCAGCATTTCACCACACACTCCATCAATTCCTGGGGCTTTCCCTGATTTAACTTTCTTCATTGCTTCCACAACTTCTATCCTACTGATTTCTTCCTGTCTTCTCACCTCCCTCCTTCTCCCAGCCATTCCCCAGCCACTTATACTCGCATTACTTCCATCCTCCACGTTCAACAATTCCTTAAAGTGTTCTCTCCGTCTGCTCACTTTTTCTCCCTTCTCCACTAGTAATCTACCATTTTTATCTTTCACTCCCCTACTAACTTCACTTCCACCCTGTCTTACTCTTTTCACCTCTTTCCAGAACATTTTCTTACAGTCCCTCCACTTTACACTCAAATTCCTTCCAAATTCCTCATCCACTCTCTTCTTACTCTCTCTTACTAATCTTTTCACCTCTCTCTTTCTTTCTACATATACCTCTCTCTTCCGCCTCTCAACTACTTCCACGCCTCTATTTCTCATCCATTCATTGTATGCTTTCTTCTTTTGTGCCACAGCCCGTTTCACCTCTTCAGTCCACCACGCTTTTCCTTGCACCCCCCTCCGTCTTCTCTTCCTTCCACACACCACATCACATGCACATATTTCTTCTGTAAATATTCTACACACACCTTCCACGTCCCCCATCTGCTCCAATTCATATTTGCCCAATCGTTCCTCCACTTCTCTTTTATACTCTGCCTTTTTCTCATCCTCTTGTAACCTTTCCACTCTCCTTGCAACTACTCCTTCCTCTCGTCTTTCCCTTCTTCTATTCCTCCATCTTACTTGAACTTTAATTCTGGCCACCACCAAGTAGTGGTCAGAAAGTCCACTCCCCCAACCTCTATAAACTCTTGCATCCAATATACATCTTCGCATCCTTTCATCCACACACACATAATCAATCATTGCCTTCCTTTCACTCAGTTCACCACCCACCCTTCTCATCACTCGCCATGTATACCTGTGGATCATTTTATGCCTGAAGAGGGTAATGGCTATCACCAACCCCCTCCCAGCACAAATGTCCACTAACGCACTCCCATTCTCATCTACCTCAGCAGGCACACCCCACTCACCAACTATTCCATCCACCTTCACATTCCCAACTTTACCATTCATATCACCAATCAAAAACACTCTCTCATTGCTTCCAAACTTTTCCATGCACACTTCCACATTTGTCCAGAACTCTTCTCTCACTCTTCTAGCACGATCTTGCGTTGGCGCATACACACACACAATCGCCCACATTTGTATTCCAACTTTCAACTTTACCCACACAATCCTTGATCCAACTGATCCATACTGTCTTATGCTCCTCTTCCATCTTTTACTCACAACTATACATACTCCTTCCTTTGCCCTCTCATTCTTACCTACTCCTGCACATATACCCCATCCATACTCCCATTCTCTCATACTTTCTCCTCTCCATTTTGTTTCAGTTATTCCACATACATCCACTTTCGCATCCTCAAGCACCTGGACAATCTCTCTCTCTTTCACCTCATCATTTGCTCCCCTTACATTCCAAGTTCCAATTACCATGTCCTTTGTCCGGTCCTTGGTCGTCATCGTTTGGTCAGTCCTTGTCCGAGGCTTCTTGTTTGTTTTTTTAGTTAGTTGTTTTCCGGGGAGGGGCACTAACCCTCCGCCAACCCTTTTAGTCGCCTTTTACGACAAGCAGGGATACTGGGGGAGTATTCTTGAAAAACCCCCCTACCCCCAAGGGGGGTACTGACAAGCTCTCAGTAAATCGCTTAACTGGACTAAATGGGTGTAGATGCTGTAAATAATACGTTATCTCATTGAAGTATTTTGTATGCTTTATACATCGTGGGAATGAATAGGTTTAGATACTGTGTAGTTTCCCAAAACGAAGGAGGGAACAGTGTGTGTTTGCATTGATCAGTGGCAAGGCCAGCACCCCCTCACTAACATATTCATTGAGAAATCTTTTATCTCTGTTTTTACGTGCGTTGTTGTTTGAATATATATTCCTGCAGATTGAAATGTACAGTTCTTCCCTCAATATATATATATATATATATATATATATATATAATATATATATATATATATATATATATATATATATATATATATATATATATATATATATATATATATATATAATATTATACGGCATATAATGATCGTCATTGTGTGTGTGTGTGTGTGTGTGTGTGTGTGTGTGTGTGTGTGTGTGTGTGTGATCTTCTTTTTCTTTTTTGCCACGGTCTTGGTGGGTCGTAAGAAGCGGTGACACTACGGCTCGGTTTATGGCTTATCCTTGGCGCGGTTTAACTTTCTGCTGCCCTCACTACTTTTCTTCCCCTCCCCCCCCCTCTCTCTCTCTCTCTTTCTCTCTCTCTCATTTAACTTTCTTGCTCGCTGTCCTTTTTTCTTCTCGTAGTCTTTTTTTTTACATGCCTCTCGTGGTCATTTTCCTTTTTTTTTTTCTTCCGTCTTTTTTCACTCATCTGGTATCGAGTGTTTGTTCTTTTGTTTTGTGTTATTTCGTTTTCTGTGTTTGTTATTGTGTTTTGTTTGTGTGTCAATTTGTTTGGTGTGTCTGTCTAGATATGTGCATGCTTCGTGTTTATTTTTCTTTATTTGTCTCTATTGTGTGTATGTGTGTGTGTGTGTGTGTGTGTGTGTGTGTGTGTGTGTGTGTGTGTGTGTGTGTGTGTGTGTGTGTGTGTGTGTTTGCCATTTTCTCCTCATGAGTCATATTCTTTTTTTTTTCATAAACATATTTAACAACTTTAGTTTGTGTGTGTGTGTGTGTGTGTGTGTGAGAGAGAGAGAGAGAGAGAGAGAGAGAGAGAGAGAGAGAGAGAGAGAGAGAGAGAGTTTCAGGCCAATAAAAAGCAAGTACAGAAATAATAAACTGACGTATAACCATCAGCACTTTAATAATGGGGCATGGGTAGTGTGGGCGGTAGTTTAGCACCATGTGTCCGAAATTTTTCTTAGTGAGTGGCTGACCAACAAGGCCTTTCTTAGAGATATTCCAACATCAAAATATTAATAATAATAATAATAATAATAAGTAATAATAATAATAATAATACAATGGCGACAGTCGTGTTCGAGTCTTTAACCCATAGTCCGGCCTTATTATATTTTGTTATTTTATTTCGCTTTCATTATTTCGTTTTGTTTTTTATTCTTTATTTTATCATCCCTGCACAACTGTAATTCCTTTCTCTCAGTTTTCCGTCTTGCAGTTTTCCCTCTCAGGCACACTCCTTTCCTGCAAATACTGTCCTGTAATGTTTTTCTTTTTTCCTCTTTAAGCATCTCTCTAACCACCTCATTCAACCACTTGCAACCCTCTTTTAAGTTTTCCACCTACCCACCCTCCTCCTACCTCACAGTTTATTTTCCCCAGGCTCCTATGACTCACTTTCATATAAATAAAGTCGTATAGTGTGAACTGGCGTGAAATAATAACGAGATGTGACCATGAGAGTTAGTTGAATAATGCAGTGGAAGACAAACGACAGTCAAGCGGAAAGTGGGGCATAAACATCTCGCTATAAAAGGGAATGTCAGAGAGAGAAAGAGAGAGAGAGAGAGAGAGAGAGAGAGAGAGAGAGGGTAGAAAGATACGACTGAAAGGAGAAAGGGAGAGAAAGAGCCCCCAGGGAAAGACCAGGTCATGGGAACAAGACGCACTTCCTTTCTTACTCTCCCTTTTTCACACCCTTTGTCCTCCTTCCTGAAGAGCCTCGGGGGTTCCAGAGGTGAGAAGTAGGGAGATATCATAGCCTCTGAGATGTTTTTTTTTTTTTTTTTTTTTTTTAATGTGTCCGACTCTGGGCAAAGGCTCAGGGCCTATTTCTTGGGGGCAGTTGCCTATCCCAAGGCCCAGTAGTCCTCCTACACCTCCACATGTCACCACTTCGGCGCTAACACCCACCGTCCATATTGAATACATGCTAGGGCTGTCTCATACAGGACTGGTGTATTGGTATTAGCGGGGGTATTTTTACGACATGTCGGCGGGTCATCTGGTAGATCAGGAAAGTCTGCTTTTTAGGAAATTCAAATCCTTAAACTGTTCCCTGCCCCAGCCGAGATTCGATCCTGGGTCCATTAGGACTGCAAGCCGCCTCTCTACCGATTCAGCCACCGCCTGGTGATCTTTGTACACTTGTAACTTTCTTAGTGGGATCATGTTCTTTGCACACTTATAACTCTGTGTGCAATGTTCTTTGCACATTCAGAGTTTTAAAAAATCGCTTGCTATTTCACTGTGCCTACTGCTTACTTTGGGCATGTCCGTCTTTTTCCTCCTTATTTCACTGCCTCTGCTTCACATGTAGGGCATATCCGTCATTTTCTTTCCTGTTTCACAGCGTCTCCTTCACACTTAGGGCATGTTTGTCACTTTCCTCCCTATTTCGCTGCGTCTGCTTCATGTCAGTCACTTCCCTCCAATATTACTTCCACAGCGTCACACTTCATACCCCTCAGTTCTTCACTCTCCTTCAACCTTCTTCCCCTTCCATTCTCACTGCTCTCCCTTGGTGTCTTTCCTTCTTTCTTTCTCCTTTCTCCTCTTTTACCTGCGCTATCAGCATTACTCTTTTCACTCTTGCACTGTTACCACTGTCTCCCCCTTTCAGGTTACAGTATGATAGTCTCTATTCTCCTTTCACACTTTCCTGTAAAACGTCCACGCCAGTTTTTCTATACGGCGTGGTGTTCTTTCTGACTTTTTCCTGCCGGCTTCGGCTGGAGGGTTTGGAGGGCGGGGGAGAGCCTTCTTCTTTGCTATCCTTATCTCATTCTAGTAGTTCAGTTACTCTTCTAGGAGCTGCCTAGCATGGGCCAACCGGCCTACTGCAGTTATCCTCTCTTCGTATGTTCTTATGTTCTTTCCTTTTCCGTTCTCATTCCTGTCCCCTCTTCACTCTTATCACTCCTTTCCCCTCTTTTCGCACTTCCACTCTCCCCCCAGTCCTCCCATTCTTTCCTTCATTCTTTCCACACTTTCTTCTTTTACCTGTCCAATTTCCTCCTTTCTTTCCCTTCCTCCATTCTTACCCTCTGTCCCCTTTTTTCCTTCCATTCACCCCATTCCTCCTCCCTTCCTTGTCCATTCTCTTCCCATCTCATCCCTCCCAGCTTTCACCTGTCCCATTCTCTTCCTTCTTTCTCCTCTTCCATTCTTAGCCCTTTTCCCCTTTACTCCTTGCATTATCACCACTCTCCCTCTTGCTTCTCCTTTCCCTCCCCTCTTTTCCTCGGCCCAGCTCTCCCCATCACTTAACACAATCGGTAGCCACTCGTACTTACCATTGTCTTTCTCCTCTCTCCCCTCCGACCTCCTCCTTCACACACAGTTGTCATTCTCTCTTTGTCTCTCTCTTCCAACGTTATCTGACAAGTGTTTAGTCTTTTCTTTAACCCCTTCAGGGCGAGGACGTCTTTAGCATTTTTCTCTTGCTAGTTCAACCTGATTATATCCTGCTTTGGGGAGAATTTTCTAAAGGAGCTGGATATTTCCCTCATTACCTCCTGCACTACCGGACGTCTCTATAAACTGAAAAATATAATGTAAGTAACAAGGAAAATAATACGGCTAAAAGGATAAGCTTTTGCTAATGCTTTCCTTGTTGCGTCATATGAAATGTACCATATATATATATATATATATATATATATATATATATATATATATATATATATATATATATATATATATATATATATATTAGATAGATACACATATTCAGGAAGATAGATGGGTATATAGATGAAAATAGATACTGATGTACGGTACAGGTATATAAATATATTTTCTGCAGGATATTATTGGCAACCCTTTTTTAACCTCACTAGCGACGGAATATCTGTACCTGACAAGTGTGTGTAAGGCTCGTTTTAAAGACACATATAGAAATATGTGTGTGTTGGTGTTATGCTCGGCAGCCGGGTACAGAAACTCAAAGGCTTCCTCCCATTCACTGTAACTCCCTCTCTCAAACCAAATCCCCTCTTTCTCACGGCCTGTCACTCCTCCTCACTCCTTGTGCGTGAACTTCATCCTATATTGAGCCCTGGAGTGGCCATTCACCTCTCCCTCCCTTCCTATCTCTCTTTCACCTGTCCCTTCCTCATTCCTCCCACCTTGTCTCTCATCTCTCCCTTTTCCTCCCCCCTCTCTCTTTATCTCTCAGCTATTTCTTCCCCCCTCCTTCCTTATCTTTCACCTGCTTCCTCCTCCCTCCGTGCTTATCTTTTTCACCTATTCCATCCTCCTCCCTCCTTCCTCTCTTTTTCACCCATCCCTTCCTTCCTCCCTCCGTATCTCCCTTCCACCAATTCCTTCCTCCTCACGCCCTCCCTGTCTCTTTCACCTGTTCCCTTCCACCTTCCTCCCTCCTTTCCTCTCCTTCCTCACTCTCCCTGCCTCGGTTTCCCTCCGTCACTTCCTCTCACTCCTCCAACTTCATCACACATCAAGCACTCGAGTGGGCATTTCTCCTGCAACTTTTCCTACTCTTCCTTCACCCCTCTCTTCCTTTCCTCTGTCACAACTCCCCCTCCTCCTCCTTTCCCTCTCCTTGACACCTCTTGTCTCTCCCTCTCACACCTCTTTTTCTCTCCCTCACACACCTCTTGTCTCTCCCTCTCACACCTTTTTTTTTCTCTCCCTCTCATACTTTTTTTTCTCTCCCTCTCACACTTTTTTTTTCTCTCCCTCTCACACCTCCCTTCTCTCACTCTCACACCTCTCTTCTCCCCCTCTCACACCTCCTTTCTCCCCCTCTCACACCTCCTTTCTCTCCCTCTTTCACTTTATCTCCCTCTCACAGCTTCATTCTTTCCCTCTCACTGCTGCTTTCTCTCTCTTTCACGCCAGGCAATCACGTGGTCACTACTTTCCAATTTGCCCTACTATCCCATTCACCATCCCTTCCCTCCCTCCCTCCCTCCCTTCCATTCTCTCGCCACTCCTCCTCCTCCTCCCTTCCTCCTTCCTCCCTCCCTCCCCCCCCTCCCCCTGTCTCAACCTCAACCCACAATGAGCACTGGAGCGGCCATTCCTCTTCAAGTTATACCCTCCCTTTCACCACGTCCACCTTCCCTCTACTCAGCGACCTCTCCCTCCCTTCTCTCCCTCCCTCCCTCCCTCCCTCAGCCTCAACCTCATCCCACATTAAGCACTGGAGTGGCCATTCTCCTCTCGATATTACCAATTTCTCCTACGCGGCTCAGTCCTTCAGGTCGCTGGTAAGGGCGCGGGTCTTAAGGCTCAATGTTACCCTTGAGACCTATGCTGCTGGAGACCCTAAAGCCTGAGTCACTCCCTGGAGGTCTATACGCCTTCCTCCTTCACCCTCCTCCTTCACCCCATCCTTCACCTTCCCTCCCCCTACCCCTGCGACCTCTTTCGACTCCCTTTCTTTCACTACTTCTTTTCTTGGTTTTCTCTCCTGTCGTCTCCTCGCGTTTCCATGCCATGTCTTTTTTCCTTCGCTCCTTTTTTCTTTTCTTTGATTACTCTCTCTCTCTCTCTCTCTCTCTCTCTCTCTCTCTCTCTCTCTCTCTCTCTCTCTCTCTCTCTCTCTCTCTCTCCTCACCAACTTCAGTAGTGTTAGGGCATGGAGTTGCTTTACTGTCGGAAATAAATGTTCCTTTTTTGTAAATAACTTTGGTTGGCGTTTACCTGTGTGAGTTTGTTAATGGCGACAGAGGCGAATGGAACAATGGAACGGTAAAAGTTACCCCCATCAGTCTAATATTGTTTAAAGTTTATTTCTATCACTGGACGATTTTCCTCAGCTTGCCGTAGACTTTGGTAATTGGAGGGCCTTTAATAAACCCCTTCACTTCAAAAGGTTTGCCCTAAGATGAGTAAATAGTATATGGGTATAGTTCATTCAACTTGGCCCAGATTTTCGTCCCCTTGCAGCTTATTTCACGTAGCTCAGTGGCAGAAAAAGACAGTACTACGACACTGCATCCTTTCTATGGAACTTCTTCGTGACTAGCATCATATTCTAGTATTATCTGGTTACAGCCTAGCATTCAAGATGGAGAGATGGCAATTTTAAGCCAAGTTAAAGTGAACAGTGCATAGCAATAAAGGGGAAATACATCATCGGACTGAATGGATTACAAAGTATTTTCTCACTATCATCAGATGATTTTATTCAGTCGAGAGGACGCGTATGCATTCAAAGGGACATGTAGGTTTAGGATCTGCCTGTCTTTAACCCTTCAGTAATAGAGCTTGAAAACTTAGTTCTTAGCTCTGACGAATTATTCTTCAGCTTAAATAAACCTTTCACAGTTGAAGGGTTGACAAAATGCAGTTCTTATCATAATAGCTTGTCTTCACTTGTGTTCATGGCCAGGTGTTGTCGGACTGGTGGGTCGATTTGACTAGTAACCAAGGAGACACAATCTGTCCTAGTAGCTAAGACGCTTTGAATTTCGTCAGATGAAAACAAACCGACCACTTTTTTTTATTTAGTGACAAATATTTAGGTATCTCAGTTGCAAAGGAACAAGTTACTCGATTTTAACTGAATTTCTTTTATTGATATTTCCATTCATCAGTGTATGCCCAGAATTGTAGAGAAATTAGTTGGGTAAGTATGACACATTTTCTGTTGTTAATCTTTCCCTTCCCTAGTGTGCATCCAGAAACAAGTTGGTCAGTTTTGATCAAATTTCTCTTATGAATCTTTCCCTTCACCAGTGTCTGCCCAGAATCGTAGAGAAACGCGTTGATTTCTTTCATTTATCTTTTTCTTAACCAGTCTGCCGAGAATTATAGAGAAACACGTTGATTTCTTGCACTAATCTCAAAGTCTGCTGAGAATTACAGAGAGACACGCTGATTTCTTGTACTAATCTCAGAGTCTGCTCAGAATTATAGAGAAACACGTTGATTTCTTGCACTAATCTCAAAGGCTGCTGAGAATTATAGCGGAATACGTTGATTTCTTGCACTAATCTCAAAATCTGCTAAGAATTATAAACACATTGATTTCTTGGACTAATCTCAAAGTCTGCTGAGAATTATAGAGGAACATGTTGATTTCTTCCATTAATCTTTCCCTTCAGCTTTGTGTGGCCATGAATTAAGCCTGAAATATCCCTGAATTAAACCTGAATTAAGCCTGAAATATCCCTGAATTAAGCCAGAATTAAGCCTGCCCCTTCTCCTTGCCTTCACCTATCGGAAGTTGAGAGTGGAGGGTAAAATGCTAGGTGGCCGCCATGACGCCCCTCGATATTAAACCATAAATCGATCAGGTAAAGAGGTCGTCCATCACCCACCTTGTCCCTCCCTGCCCCCCCGCCTGGTTGTTCTCTGCCTGCCTTGAGAAACGATACACACACACACACACACACACACACACACACACACACACACACACACACACACACACACACACACACACACACACACACACACACACACACACACACACACACACACACACACACCATCCAATTCACATTCCTCACCCTGCCATCGTCGCCGAGCTATCCGTGTGGATAAAATGGTAGCTAACGTTGAATGAGCCGTCCCCACCACACACGATATGTCACCTGTGGAAGTGGACATGGAGCGCTATATATGGACCACCCTGTATTACTCTGGCCACCAACAGAACTTACTTTAGCCTTGGTAAGACCTTTTGTTGTGGAAGATTGAGTGTGATCCCCTTATTTTGAGAAGTTTTACCCGATCTGTGCAAAATCTCAAAGTTGTGGCAAAAATGGTGAATAGACGTCCTCTGACTGAAGGGGTTAAGTGAGGTGTTTTAGAGCTTCACTGTGTAGAGCTTCGCCGTGTATAGCCAGCCCTCACTTCACCTGGCTCCATCCGGTTACATTTGCAGAGCAGAGAATGTGTAAACTGAAGTGACCCTTCGCCCGGAGCGACCTATTGCTGTCTCATCCCCCAACGCCCCGCCCCACCCCGCCACTCTCATTGACCACCTCCAACTCTTGTGTATTACTCTATCTATCTGTCTGTATGTTTATGTATCCATGCATCTTTCTGTTGTCCACCTATCTACTTATCACTATTCAGAAAACTGTGAGGTAGAACGAGTATGCCTGACCTACTTTCAGCTATTCCCACCCACTCTTCCCTCTCCCCGTCCCTCCCCCAATGCGTCTCCCCTTCAGTTTCACATTCCATCTCCCCACCCCTCTCCATTCCTCCCCAGTCCTTCTCCCCACCCATCTCACATCCTCTCTTCCCACCTCACTCCCCATCCCTCTTACTGCATCTCCCCGAGCGGATGCCCTACTTTTCCCTCCCTAGGCTCAGTCTCACAATCCGTGTACTCTGTTTACTACTTGGCCTAAAACTGCCATCTCTCCGTCTCGAATGCAGAGTTGCAGCAAAAGATTAACACTACAGTATGATACTAGTCACGAAGAAGTGCTATAGCATGAGTGTAGAGCCGTAGTATTGTCATTTTCTGCCACTGAGCTACGTGAAATAAGCTGGTAAAGGACGAAAATCTGGCAGGTTAGAATAAAAACAGTATAATTCCTCGTTTACAGGCTGATTTCAAGTTTAAGTCAGTGTGTCAGCTCTGTGATTGTATTCATCTTATTGGACATTTTAATAGGGACCTACTATGGAAACCAGGTAACTTAGAAGCTACTTAATAAAATTTGGAGGTTTAAGGATGACTGAACCGTAAAACTTGCCTGTAAACTCGAAACTGGGAGGGGATGGGAGGGAGGGTGGCTGTTTTAGTAACCTGTGTTGTCCCGGCAAGAGGTTTTGTTAGTTCGCCTGCCTTTGGTCTCAGTTTCTATATCCCGGTCCTTGTTCACCCAGCAGCGAAGTTGGGGACTTGGAAGAAAGCTGGCTACTGCGGATCGCTTTCTGGGGGAAGACTAGGACTTAGGGGGGAAAAAGCAGAAGAAAAAAGTACAAAGAGTAAAGAAAATGATGGAGCCCCAGGGAAAAAAAAAAAAAAAAGAAGAAAAAAGTACAAAGAGTAAAGAAAATGATGGATTCCCGTAATGATTCTTGTGCCGTCGATAAAAATGAATTCTAAGCCATCTTCTTTTTCTTATTTTTAGCCAGAAATCTTCGAGGTAAGGTCTCTCTGTCCCAGTCTCTTCGTTCATCAAACGAAGAGGGAAAACTCTAAATCGACTTTTATATGTCGTTTTCAGGGGGGAATGTGTAACATGTGCTTTCCATGCTAGCTATGTTTGTACTCTCGTGCACAAAGGACACCTCTTAAGTATGCAAATTGAATCCAAGCATTACACACCCTGTGTTACGTACGCACTTGTGATAGTTTATATTTTTGCTTACTATCCGTCACATATATAACTGAAAATTGCTCATAATCTGGGCCATTACACACTGTCTCTTACGTACGCACTTGATAGTTTGCTTTTATGCTTACTATCCGTCACATATATAACTGACAGTTGCTCATAATCAGGGTTCACACACTCAAGTTAACCCAAATGGACTGGGAGCAAATGAACTTGGAAGATTTGTTTGGTGTAAGAGAGTTTAGTGCTAAACGCTAAGTGTGTGTTTTGCCGCGAAGTTGTCAGCTTATACGAAATGAATAGCATGGAGGAACAGGAAATACAGAATATAGTGGAGGGTACAAAGAAGAAGTGGCTGTATTGAATAGAAGCGGAAAAATGATGTGAGAGGGAAAGCGTTTGTAATAATAAGATATCAGTAATTGGAATATAGTGTTGCTTGTTTCTTTCCCCAGACAATATTATTCTCATCCTAAAATCTCGTCTGTAATTTTAAGATATCAGTAATTGGAGATACAGTGTTGCTTGTTTCCTCTCTTACCCCAAACATTATTCTCATCCTAAAATCTTTTCCATCGTATCTTCGTTTTTATACCTTGCTTTACATTCTTTCTTGTTTCCCTTTTCCTTATCTTTAATATTTATCTTTACCTCCATAATTCCTACCTTGCCTTTCATCCCTGTGCGTCCAAATATCCTACCAATTTTGTGCCCTTCAATTATCCTCCTTTCCATCCCCTTCCATCCCTCCTACCTCTCCTTCATCCCCTTGCATCGCTCCCTTCCCCTCCCCTGTTATTTCCTCCCTAACATTACTCTCCCTTTTCTTCCCTCCAGAATTACCTGCCTCAATTTACTTTATCCCATCCCCTCCTTATGTGTTCCTTCCTGCCTTCCCTCCCTCTCTCCCTTTTATATAATTTTTATTCCCTCTCTCTGCCTGCCTACCTGCGTCCCTCTTGTTCCCCCCCCACCCCCCGTCTCTCTCTCTCTCTCTCTCTCTCTCTCTCTCTCTCTCTCTCTCTCTCTCTCTCTCTCTCTCTCTCACTTCCTCCTTATTTTTGCCACCTCTCTTACTCCCTCCCTCCCTCCATCACCTCACCTGTCCCACATCCCAGGTCGATATTAATTAGCACACAGGAAGTTCGTCCCTGATTTACGGTAGACAGATTAATTCGGACCACAGCGTTTAGATCACCGGGTTATAGGGGGAGGGGAGGATAGGTGAGGGAGGAGGGGAATGGGGAGGAATAGGTAGGGGATTGGGGAGGTGGTGGGGGCTGGTGGGGAATGGGAAGGAATAAGTAGGGAATTGGGGAGGTGGTGGGGGGCTGGTAAGGGAGTTTGGGAATGGGGAGGAATAGGTAGGGGATTGGGAAGGTGGTGGGGGCTGGTGGGGGAGTTTGGGAGTGGGGAGGAATTGGTGGGGGAGATTTGGAATTTGGGGGTTTGGGAATTGGTGAAAGAGAGTGGGATTGGCGGATTCAGGGAGCCGGTGGAGGAGCTGGGGAATTGGGGGAACTGGTGAGGTGATTTTGGTATTGGGGAATTGGGGGATTGGTGAAGTAGGGTGGGAATTTGGGGGATTTGGGAATTGGTGGGTGAGAGTGGAAATTCGGGGGATTTGGAAATTGGTCGAGGAGTTGGGGAATAGGGGTAACAGGTGAGGGGATTTTGGAACAGGGGGATTGGGGAATTGATTGGGGATTGGGATATTGGGGAATTGGGGGGATACTTGGGAAAAATGAGGGGAGATGGAGATTTGGAGGAGGGAAGATTACTAGCGAGATTTTTATTTATGTATCGGTGGTTCACTGCGAAATATATTAATGACACGATGGACAGGCAGATAGACAGAGACAGGCAGATGAATAGATGGATTTTAGAGTGATAGATTTTAGGAATAGATAGATAGATAGATTGACTGAATAAATTGATAGACAGGTAGTTGGGTTGGTAGGTGAATAAACAAGTACGTAGGATAGTAGATTGATAGATAGGTAGATAAATAGATGAATTGATAGAGGGATTGGTAGACAGGCTAAGTAGCAAGACTGATCCACGTTAGACATTAATCCTGTTGGGGGGGTTGTAGTGAGCCATGCGTAGTGACAGGGACCCCTTCATGTGGTGGCCCCGATATAACCAGACGGCTCAGTTACCTGGTTATGCACACGACCCTCAGCTACTTCCCTATCTCCCGGAAGGAGGATGGTGAACTGCAGGAGGATAACATAAGCACTGTAGTCTACGGGGTTACAACAGCATCTATGGTCACGGATAGTCACTCCATTCCTTTCACTGCTTTCAAAATAGCGATGCAAGGTGTATGGAGAATAGATAGATAGATAGATAACTGGATAGGTAGATTGATAAATGGTTGGTAAATAGATGGACGGATGGGTAGATAGATGGATAGACAGGTTGACAGATTATAAGTAGAGAAAGGTGAATGAATAAGAAGGGGTTGAGAGGTAGGTAGGTCGATACGCAAATAGACAGACAGGTAGACAAATAGGCAGACTTGTAGATAGATGAGAGATAGATAAATAAATAGATAGATGAATAGATTGATAGATATGGAGATAGATAAGTAGGTATATAGTAAACAGGTAGGCTGATATAATGACAGACTGGCCAATAGACAGAGATAGAGAGTAAGATAATTGGATTAATAAATAAACAGAGAGAGAGAGAGAGAGAGAGAGAGAGAGCGAGAGTGATTTGATACATTAACCTCAGTACCAGAGACAATGCATAAACGATAAATTTTTTAGTAACAAGAAGAGCATGGAAAATAAATATGTAAGTACCGTAAATAAATAAATGTATAAATAATAAAGGTAAAACGATAAAAATAAAACGAAAACGAAAGAAATATTGACCCGCGGCACATCCACCCAGCTCTTGCATTTCTAAACTCTCAATTAGAACTCTGTAAGGAAGCGTCAGTTCCTAATTAGGCCTTAATTATTGGGGGGGAGAGACAGTTAACCCTCTCTCGATCGATACAGCTCTAGCCTCCCACTCCAGCTCACCGCAAGGGATTTTATTGATCTGGAAGTGTCGTAATATTCTTAATCTCAACCCCCTGAAGCTGGTGTCGTCTTTCTTAGTAAACTCTTGCCTCAGACGATTGCATTCAGTGTAAGGGAGATTATTTGAGCCAGAGGGGTTGGGTTTACACCTAATTCACTCCTTCAGTAGCAGAGCACACACACACACACACACACACACACACACACACACACACACACACACACACACACACACACACACACACACACACACACACACAGCTAGTTTACCATAAAAAAAGGCGTCACTCTACTGAGGATATTGAGGGCTACGTCACACAAGTTTTGAGAGAGAGAGAGAGAGTCAAAGGGGTTATTGCGTCACATTAGTTGGTTTTAGTCAAGAAATGCGCATTGACTCGGTTAGGCTTGCTGGGATCATTAGTTACCTGAGAGAGAGAGAGAGAGAGAGAGAGAGAGAGAGAGAGAGAGAGAGAGAGAGAGAGAGAGAGAGAGGAGGAAGAGGAGGAGGAGGAGGAGGAGGAGGAGGAAGAGGAGGAGGAGGAGGAGGAGGAGGAGGAGGAGGAGGAGGAGGAGGCTTATGAGGCATCTTAACACCTCTTCCTTGGCGATTTAATCATCACATTACACCTTGATAATTACTTCCATGTCGCCTTGAGAAGATACATATTTCCTAGACTGTATAAGGGAAGAAATAACCCTTCTATAACCCTTATATTTCCACTAAGGACTTTAAATACTATCAAACATTATATTGAATCGTATTAAAATATGACAGTGGAGCCAAACACCTTTTCTAAGCGATTTATTTGACTTATTACGTCTTACTGTCCTCTTCTGTGTCATGTAATATTTCTAATACCGCCCATCTTTACATCCATAATATACAAAAGGATATTAACTAGCCTTGTCTGAAAATAAATCGCTTAGGAAGAAGTGTTTGGTAGCTTCCATAACCGATAAGGATACGGGCTTGGAACTTACTGACGCTCGTGTAGACATTATAAAAAAATGCAAGCGGAGACAGGAATAAAAACCTCGTTTTTTTTTTTTTTTTTATGTGTCCGACTCTGGGCAAAGGCTTCAGGGCCTATATCTCGGGAACAGTAGCCTATCCCAAGGCCCAGTAGTCCTCCTACAACTGCATATGTCACCACTTCGGCGCTGACACCCACCGTCCATACTGAATACATGCTAGGGCTGTCTCATACAGGACTGGTGTATTGGTATTAGCGGGGGTACTTTTATGACATGTCGTCGGGTTATCTGGTAGATCAGGAAAGTCTGCCTTATATGAAATTCAAATCCTTAAACTGTTCCCTGCCCCAGCCGGGATTCGAACCTTGGTCCATCAGGACTGCAGGCCGCGTCTCTACCGATTCAGCCACCGCCTCCCCCATCTTAACAGAATGTAACTATCTTAAGCGGAAACAGAGGAGTGAAGGTTCATTGGTCAGCATCTTAACAGGAAGTAGGGTCAGTGGAAGCCGCCTCTAGTCCGTATTTTACCAAGCACCTCTTCCTTAGCGATTTATTTTTTAATGCGGTTGGTTGATATCAGCTTGTATATTATTTAAGCTGAAAATGGTGGTACTGAAAAAAAAAATGACAAGTGGATAGTAAGGGGTAATAAGCAAAACAAATCGCCTAGGAAAAGGTGCTAGGGAGCTTCTTTAACCGAGGAGAAGGACCGTGGTAGTAATTTCACTGTCGAGCCCCATACAGTGTAAACAAAACTTTTTTCATCATTATGTTGCCACCTTCTCAAAAGTTGTATGACCTAAGTTGGGGAGACCTTGTGTACTCTCTCTCTCTCTCTCTCTCTCTCTCTCTCTCTCTCTCTCTCTCTCTCACCCTTGAACGACGAGATTCAATATCTGAGCTGAATTATTTGATCTGAAGGTAACAAGAATACTCAAGATACCTGTCGTCTTCTGAGGAATAATTAAGAGACGCTGAAAGGCCACTTGATCCCTTATATCCAGTGACTTGTTTTTGTAGTGTTGTTGTGGGGTGTGTAGTGTGTTCTTGTAGTGTGTTCTTGCGGTGTGTTCATAAGCGTTTGTAGTGTGTTCTTGTGGGATGTGTAATATGTTCTTATGGAGTGTGTAGTGTGTTCTTGTGGGGTGTGGGGTGTTCTTGTAGGTGTAGTGCGTTGTTAAGGGTTTGTAGTGTGTTGTTAAGGGTTTGTAGTGTGTTGTTAAGGGTTTGTAGTGTGTTGTTAAGGGTTTGTAGTGTGATCATATTGTAGGGTGTCATATCCCTCCCAGGTTCCGTAAAATTGACCGGTGGTAGGAAGAACAGAGCCTTTTCAATCCGAGGACGTGTTTTTACTTCCGCCAAGGAGGTTATGTTTTCATCCCTGTTCGTTTGTTTCTTTGTTGGTTGGTTGGTTTGTGAGCAAGATTACACAAAAATTACTCGACGGATTTCCACGAAACTTGATAGAAGAATGAGCCTTGGCCCAGAATACACACCATTAACTTTTAGTGCGGATCCAGGATTTTTTTCTTTTTTTTTCACTTTCCTTAACATTGCGAGATAGGGCGTTGGCGGAGGTATGCGCTCTACTGATTGCCATTATAGTTTCATAATGTTTTTTCAGCCTTCAAAAATATTAATCAGCTCTAGAAAGGCTGCGAAATATAGAGGTTAGACATAGGCTTCGTTTATACCTTCATTGATAAATGTCATTACAATGAAAAAAAAAAAAAAAAAGGCTGATCCATCCATCCATTATTTAATCCTGTGTCGCCCCATGAAGAGCGTAGGAGCCCGAGGCTAGGCAAGTTGGTCCTGACATTTATTATAGTAAAAAAAACTGATAATAGCAAAATTAAACAAAGAAAATACATATTCTGATGAAAGGAGTTGAAGGTTTAGTGGTACTGAGTAGTAGTAGTAGTAGTAGTAGCAGTCGTAATAATAGTAGTAGTAGTAGTAGTAGTAGGAGTAATGATTATTATTATTATTATTGTTATTATTAATATTATTATTATTGCATCCCCAGGTTCATCTAAAACGTGAACCAGTTGTATTGCAAGCTGAACTCCTTTCGGGGGATTGGGAAGTAGCTGAGGGATGTTTGTATAACCAGGCAGCTCCATCACCTTGTATTAATGCCAACACGTGAAGGTGCCATTCTCCAGCACCGGGGTTCAAACACTGAGAATACCGTCGCGGAATACTATAGTTTATTTATTTCAATTTTGCGGAGATTTGCGTCTTTATGCAACCTATATCTCGTTGGTCACAGGCAAAATAAGACCGTACAATGGCCCTGCCTTCTTTCCATAGCGTTGCTTCATGACAGCACCATTTTCTAGCGTCAGCTTACTGCCTCAGTCAACGTGCAAGATGAAGAGATGGCAATTTTAGGTCAAGTTAAAGTAGAAACAGTATAGCCAGCGAGGAATGACGTTGCCGGAGCCTGCCCAATAAATGTACATTTTTTTCCCATACTTCATCATGACTAGCACGATATTCTAGCATCAAGTTACTGTTCCAACTCAGCATTCAAGATGAGGATATAGCAATTTTAGGCCATGTTGTAGTAAAAACAGTATACCCAGAGAGGAATGACTTTGGCGGAGCCCGACCAATAAATGCCGACGTCAGGGTAAATGCCAGCGTCACAAGAGAATTTATGGGGCGTAAAAGATATAGCCGAATGAGCCGGGCCAGGGATAAATGGTGCCGGGTGTATACGTGAAGCCAGAGACTATTGTGGAACTAAAGGGACACGGAATGTATTGTGTATCAGAAAAGGTATTGTATGTCTGTTTTCATGTCTCTTTGTTATGGTTTTGTGTTTTTGTTTAAGGACTTATCTTCTAGTCCTTCTGCTGTATTTATCTGAGAGGTTATCAGTCGATGTCCTTATATGAAGAGGTGTTGCTGTTAGTTGGTCGTTTGGTCTGATTGTTTTTCTTCACACACACACACACACACACACACACACACACACACACACACACACACACACACACACTCTCTCTCTCTCTCTCTCTCTCTCTCTCTCTCTCTCTCTCTCTCTCTCTCTCTCTCTCTCTCTCTCACTTTCATTGGGTATCAGAAAAGCTACTGAAATTATGTACCTTATATATTGATCTCATTGTTGTCTGTCTGTACATTTATGCAAACAGCAGTCTGTCTGCGTTTGAAGGTTATTCACTGTGTGTCTATCTTTGTTTATTAGTGAGTTTTTATTGGTATCTTTACGTCTGTATTTGTGTATCTGTGAGTCTGTCTGTTTATCTCTCTATCTGCAGTTATTATTAATTTCTTTTACATTTTCTGTGTTGTTATTGCTGCTTAAATGATCACTGTTTCTCTTTTCAGCTCTTTACAGTTTTCTTTGTTTGCCCTTGTACAGAAACCAGCTCTCGTGTGTGTGTGTGTGTGTGTGTGTGTGTGTGTGTGTGTAAATAAGGGAAGGTGGACGCATACATACATACAGCTCTTCTAAATGTGGCGTCAAATGGCTTTCATCTCACCAGCTCCCCTCCTTTGATTGACTCCATGTAACCTCCGTCTTCACCTACGTCTTGCATTTCTTTCGCTCCCTTCACTACCTGAGGGACTTCTCTCTGAATAAAATCGTCCTCTGGTGGCGAAAATAAATGTCAAATACGTCATCTGATTGGAGGAGGACAGGAAGAGGAAAGAAAAGGCGTAGGGCTAAACACCATCGAATAGTATGCCTATTTTCCTCCTCCTTTTCTTTACATAGCTTTTTCTGTCGCCTCTGCCCTTGTCCTCAGCTGGAATATTTACTGCTTCTCTGACCCTCGCCCCATCCCTCGCATTTACATACTTCATGCTCTTCCTCACCTCCAACATTGGTTTTATTGCTTCTCTCTCTTTTCCTCATTTACATTTCTTATTTTTCCGCCCTTCTCACTCTCTCCTGATTCTTTACACACACACACACACACACACACACACACACACACACACACACACACACACACACACACACACACACACACACACACACCTCTGTCTCTCTGTGTCTGTCTGTCTGTCTGTCTGTCTGTCTCTCTCTCTCTCTCTCTCTCTCTCTCTCTCTCTCTCTCTCTCTCTCTGTTTTCTGTTTGATTTCCGTGTGCATTCCAGTTTCTTCCATTTTTCGTCTCTTCATATTCTTCTTTGACATTCATTTTTGCCTTTTCTTGGTCCTTCCCTCTTGCCTCATCCCAGGTCCATATTTCATTCCATTCTTTCTTCATTTTATTTCTGTTCTTCATTTTATTTCATTACTTTCTTCATTTTGTCCTTGGTTCTTCTCTGTGCCCCTCCCTCTGTGCATGTATACCACTACCTCTCCTCTTTTTCTCCTTCCCATTCTTCTCCTTTGCCTTTCAAATTCTCTCTCGTATTTTCTTTCTGCTATCGTCTTTTTTATTCCTTTGTTGTGTATTCTTGCCGTTCTTGATATTTCTTCCGTATTCTTCGTTGATTCCCGTCCTCTTTGTTACATGTTATCAGTGGTGGTCCTTTCTTTTGCTCTCTGAATTATCTTGCATTCTTCCCTCTCCTGAATATTCCTTGTCTTTGCATTCTTATATGGAAAAAATGACGACAACGATGATGATGATGATGATG
>NC_136975.1:5739185-5746685 GCF_032717465.1 Coenobita brevimanus | reverse complement strand
AGACACAGTGGGTAATATATTAAATGGAGAGGCAGAGAACTGAGGGGAGAAAAATAAGAAGGATGAAGAGGGGAAATGAGAGAAAAAGAGAATGAAGGGATATATACTAAAAAGAGGAGAAGAAAATTGCCGTAATAAGAGATGATGAGGGGAAGATTAGGGAAAATGAGATGAAAGGATAATCAGTAAAAAACAACGGGAAAGAAAAATAAATAACAATGATGAAGAGGATGGAAAATGGGAGTAAATAAGAGGAACAATGATGATAGTATAATTTGTAAAGGAAAATGAGTGGGAGGAAGAAAACGGAAACTACAATAATAAAGGCAGGTGAAGACGGGGAAAGGGAAACTAAAGGAAATAGCCTTAGAAACGACGAAATAATATGTAGAGGTGGAAATATAGAAGAAAGACCAGCTGGGGAGGAAGGGAGTTGGAGGAGGAAGATGAATAAGAAAGGAGGGGGCAAAGTAAGAGAAATATATTTTATAATCGAAGCGACGAAAGCCTGGGGACATGAAAAAGGTGAGAAAGATATAGGAAAGAAGGAAGGAAGGAAAATAGGAAGGTAGGTAGGAAAGAAAGAATAAAAGATGGATAGAAGGAAGGAAGAAGGAAAAGATAGAAGGATGGAAGAAAGAAAAAAGGAAGGAAGAAAGGAAGTAGAAAAAGGAAAGATAGAAGGAAAGAATGAAAAACAGGAAGGAAGGAAGCTAATAAAGAGGAAAGAGTTGATGTTAACAAAGAAGGAAGGAAATAAGGAAACTAGTCAAGAGGAAAGAATTGATGTTTGCAAAGAAAGAAGGAAGGAAGGAGGAAGAAAACTTGCAAAGGAGAATGCTTGGAAGGAGTGAAGGAAGCAAATCAGCAGGGAAAAGAAAAAGATGGGAGCAGACAAGAAGTGAAGAAAGGAAGGAAGGAAAGAAGTAGGAGAAGAAAGGAGGAAGGAAGGAATGGTGGAAGGAAAGAAGGAATAAAGGATGGAGGCAAAACAAGTAGGAAAAATGAAGGAAAGAAGAGGAGAAGGAGACCAAGAAGTAGGGAAAGAAAAAAAGGAATGGGAGCAACCAGGCTGGGAAGGAAGGAAGAGACGAAGAAAGCAAGTAGGAGAAAAAGAAAAAAACTAAGGAAGGAAGGAAGGAACCAAACAAACAGGTAGTGGAATATGGTAGAAAAGGAGAGAACGAAGGGAGGGAGGAAGGAAGGGAGGATGTTATCTGGTAGGAAAAAAAGGAAGGAAGGAAAGAAGGAAGGAAGCAAGAGAAGAAGGAGGGAAGGGAAGGAGGGAAGAAAAAGAAAAAGACAGTTGAAGATTGAAAGAAGGAAAGAAGATGGAAGAAAGGGATGGAGAGTGAACTAGGTGTGAAAAAAGAGGTAAACAAGCGGGAAAAGAGAAACAGAAGGGAGTAAAGAAGGAAGCAACAAGAAGGAAGAAAATGAAGTAAGCAAATGCGGACAAGCGTGGAAAAGAGACAATTAATGAAGGAAAGACAGAGAAGCGAGGGGGATGGAAGAAAGGCATCAAAAAAGAAAGAACGAAAGAAAGAGAGGAAGAAAAAGAGAAAAAGTGGGAAATAAGAAATCAG
This sequence comes from Coenobita brevimanus, assembly GCF_032717465.1. NCBI lineage: Eukaryota > Metazoa > Arthropoda > Malacostraca > Decapoda > Coenobitidae > Coenobita > Coenobita brevimanus. Next base: position 5,745,099 of record NC_136975.1, on the reverse strand, counting down.
TGAAAGAGGGTTAATTGTTGAGAGCAATATAAGTTAATGAAAACGGGAGAGAGAGAGAGAGAGAGAAAGCAGGGGGTTAGCGAGGAATGAAGAAGTAAATAAAAAGAAGGAAACTGATCAGAATAACGAAAAGAAGATTGGAACCATATGGTGTATCAGAGAGAGAGAGAGAGAGAGAGAGAGAGAAAGAAAGAAAGAAAGAGAGAGAGGGAAGTTGCATTCTGATGGTTGAGACAAAGAAATAGGGTAAGTTATTATAGTAAGAGCGGAAGTACAAGTAGACAGAGAGATAATGGAAGAAGGAAGAGGTGTAGGGGGATGGGGATAGGGGTGATGGTTGATGGGGGAAGGGGGGAGGGGGTGATGGGTGATGGGGAAGGAGGGGGGGTGTTCTTCAGTGTTCCGTGGATGTGTTGAACCCTGAGCGAAATACACCATCTCCATATTTATTAACCCAAGCCTCTTTCTACTCCCCCTCACGTCCTCGCCCTTACTCACCCCGACCCATCCTGCTTTCTCCCTCACCCTCCCTGTCCTCACCCCTACCCACCCTCCCATCTCCCTCACTCTCCCTTCCCTCTCTCCTACCCTCCCTCTCCTCACCCCGGCCCACCCTGACCCTCCCTTTCTCTCTCCCTCCCTCTTGCCGTTGCCCAACACTAGCTTTTTGTTTTATTTACTGGTTGCGTAGGCTATTGTTTGCACTCGCTTCCTTGTGTGTGTGTGTGTGTGTGTGTGTGTGTGTGTGTGTGTGTTTTCTCGTTAGTGTCTGTTTTTTCCCTTTTTTTTTCACCCTCGTTGCTGTTCTTATTTTGCGCCATTTTTCGTTATTTTTGCTTCCTCTTATTTATATTATTTTTTGCTTCCTTTCCTATTATTTTCTTGTCTTTCACTTCTGCACTTACTGTTTTCCATATTTACAGTAGATCTTGTGTCTCATTATTGTACTCCCTCTCTCCTTATTATTGTTTTTAAACCGTTTCTCCTGCAGTTGTTCCTTTGCATGATAGGTAGAGAGAGAGTTTCATACATACTTACTTACATAAAGAGAGAGAGAGAGAGAGAGAGAGAGAGAGAGGAAGAAAGGCAAGTGGAGAGTGGGATAATAATGTTCCCTTGCATAATACATAGATAGGTAGATAGATAGATGGATACCAGTAGATAGACGTACATACATAGACACAAGCAAGTAAGCAGATAGATAGACAGGTGGACAAATAGAGTGAGTGGGATAATTATACTCATTTGCATCACCTGTGTGAATGTGATAGCATAATCCCTGACGAGAGGAAGATGTACAGATTAATGCAAAAGCACCTTCCCTCAAAATGCCAATCTCGTCCCCACTCCCTGTGTTGATTATCAGTGTTTTTTTAAAGCTGCTAACGGGGGCGCAGTTGTCCTCATTACACCGAGCTGACAATAACAAAAGCACTAGAGGGGCAGGTACTATGTTTCTTAATTGTCAGCCTTTGCACTGACATTTCTGCTGACACCTTGTTAGTGGCAACCAACACCACCTGCACCGATGCTCTATTGTTTCCCTATTGTTTCTCGCCCGCCGTGAGTGGAGTTGCGATCCCTTTCAGGTCCTTATAGTGGTGATGAATCCCTTTGTTGAATGCATGTCTCTCTCCTTCCCCTTTCTTTACGGTGTTCGATGCTTTTGTGTCGAGTTTGGGGACATGCTGTTCTGGAGTCTATAATGATGGTAGGGTTTATATGGTTCTGCGTCACTTCTGGGTCTTTGAAGGGTTGGATCTTGTTTATTTGAGATTTAAGAACTTGCTACACATATTGTGAAACCTGTCATATTTTGAGGGCGTATTTTCCCACAATAAACCTGAAGTATCCATCTAATGGTACCCACATTTAAGGACGAGGTTTACGGAGTCTCCTGAGCTAAACAAGAAAAGTACGACTGTGTGTCTGCTCGTTATCATCTCCTTATGTACGCCAGACTAATCGTTCGTCCGCTAACAAGGTAAACTTCTTAAGGAGTTTGTTTTAGTTTCGTATTCTGTGTGTGCTCGTCTCTGTGTCTTTCTGTGTGAGCATGGAGTCTCTCTGTAAGCTTGGAGGTACAATCTGGAACAAAAACTAATCCCATATTTCACCTCCTCTTTTCACTTTCCTCCTCTGGCTAGTATAAGCTGAGAGAGAGGTTTGTTTTGATTCACCGCCCATAGATTAGTCTGTCGATAGATCACGGAGGAAGATGACAGACATGCCCTAAGTGTGGAGGAGACGCAGCGAAAATCTAGGCTAACTTTTACCCCTTACTGTTGCTTACCAGACGTGGAGGTACCCTTGTGACTGTGTTAGAGGGGAGGCAAAAGAGGGGAACTCCTTTGGTCCCACCCCAGAGTATTTGTCTTTGTGTGGTGGTGGGGGAGGGGGAGGGGAGAGGGGAAATTAGAGAAGGCTTAGAAAAGGTCTGGGGAAGGGGGGGTAGGAAGGGTGTGTTTGTTGGGGGGGGGTGTTTTATGTGGGAAGGGTGTGTGTGTGTGTGTGTGTGTGTGTGTGTGTGAGAGAGAGAGAGAGAGAGAGAGAGAGAGTTAAACGAAGGGAGGAAAGGAGCCGGAGGATATGGGTAAAAAGGGGGTGAATAGGGGTGGGGTGAGGGGAGATTACTGGAGAGAGAGAGAGAGAGAGAGAGAGAGCACCGCACCGTAGAAGAAGGTATGAAAATTGAAAAAGAGGAAGGAAGGAAGGAAAAAGAGAATTCGGAGAGCAGAATAAGGAATAGGAGGAAATAGGGGAGAGGAGGAATATTGAAAGGGGAGCCAGGAAAGCGAAAGGTTATTGGTTAGGAAGAACGTAGAAAGGGAGGAGAGATACGGAAAACAAAATAATAAGGGAAAATTTCAAGATTGCACACACACACACACACACACACACACACACACACACACACACACACACACACACACACACACACACACACACACACACACAGATTAAAGGAGAATGTATGAAGGTTACGAAGGCGGAAAAAAAAAGTAATAAGACGAGATACAGATTAAAGATCAAAATATATTGAAACGCATGAAGAAGGACTAAGAGGTAGAAATAAAGTTAGTAATGAAGAGGATATAAATGAGATAAAATGAGGGAGAGCAGACGACCACCAGGAGGCAGGAAGTGGAGGGAGGTGGAGAAAGCTTGAGGATAAGAACTTAGATCCATATGAGGGAAAGAACAGGGAAAGGGTTAGCGGAAATCCTTATTAGGGAAGGAACAAGGAAGACAAAACATGGAAAGAATGGAAGAATATGTAGCTGAGGATGGTATTTTGAGGTTGATGAGGTACGAGGACGGGGGAAATGGGGGATGTAATTAAGTAAGTCACAAATGAAAAGAACAGAAAAATATACGTGAGACTGTAAGACGTGTATTGGTAAATATAAATGGTTTATGTGAAAAAAAGAACGAACAGATCACATGTAGTAGTGTAGTAGTTGATGTTGTTGTTGTAGTTGTAGTTTTTGTAGTATTAGTTGTGACTGCAGCCCATGTTCATCTGAAATGTGAACCCAGTGGACTACAGGCTTAAATTGCCGTTCTGCAGTCCACCATCCTCCTTTTCGGGGATAGGGAAGCAGCTGAGGGACGTTTGTATAACCAGGCAGATGAGCCACCTGGTTATATCGGTGTCACCACGTGAAGGCGTCCCTCTCCAGCACCCGTTAAGAAAGACTAAAAATTTAGAGCGGCAAAGGGAGAGAGAATACTGGAGGTTTAATGACGTGGAGGAACATAAATAAAGAGAATGGAGGAGGAGGAGGAGGGAGGCACGGAGGGAGGGAGAGAAGGAGGGAAGCAAGGAGGGAGGGAGAGAGGGGGGGCAGGGGAGGAGGGAGGAAAGAGAAGGGGGGTATGATGTTTGTAATAGGATAAAGCAGGAGAGGAAGGGGAAGCAGCCTAATGGTGTTTGTAAAGAAGAAGGTGGGTGATGGTGGGGGAGGAAGAGGGGGAGGCTGCGTGTGAGAGGGAGGGAGGGGAGAGGAGGGTGTGTGTGAGTGATATGAGTGGAGGGGAGAAGATGGGGGAGACTGGGTGTGAGGGTGTGGGTGAGAGAGGGGAAGAGAGAGGAGACTGAAGGTGGGAGAGGCGAGAGGAGAGGGTGTGTGAGTGATGTGAGTGGAGGGGGAAAATGAACGGGGAGATGAGGGTGAGGACGTGGTGGGGAGCTGCAGGAAAAATGAAGGTAGTGGGGGAGGGGGTAGAAGCTGGGTGTGAAATTGAGTGGGGAGGGGAGAGGTAGTGAGGGGTGAGAGTAGAAGAGGGCGGCTAGGGGAGAGGAAGCTTGGTGCGAGAGTGAAAGTGAGGGAAATGGAGGGTGGAGACGAGTGTGAGGGAGAGACTTTAAAGGGTAGCGGGGAGAGGATAAGTAACGGGAATGAGAGGGGAGAGAGGAATACGGAGAGTGAGGGAGGGAGGAAAGAAGGAAAGACGAGAAGATAAGGGAGGATGATAGGGAGGGGGATGGAGTGTATCAGGATGCTGGGTGTGAGGGTGAGGGGAGCTGCGTGGGAGAAGAGGGATGAGAGGGTAGGCTGAGAGGGTGAGTGGGAACAAGTGGGCAGAGGAGACAAGGATAAAAAGGGCGAGTAGAAGGAATGGGGTGGATAGTGAAGGGAGATGCTGGAATGATGAGAACTGAGGGAAAAGAGTGGAGACTTGAATGGCAAAGGGGGAGAGTAAGGGAGGAGGGAAGAGAGGAGAGAGTGTGGAAGTGAAGATGGAGGGAGGGGAGAGGAAGGGCAGAGGAATGGGAGGGAGGGAGGAGAGAGGAATGGGAGGGAGAGAGGGAGGCTTGAAGTGACGTCAACTCCTTCACTGAACTGACGTGTTTTTTATTGCAGGAGCGCCTCAAGGACCGGCCCTGTCCATCTGTCTATCACTAGCGATTTTCGTAGACTTTGAGATTCGTTTTAGGATTCTGAAACACCTACTTCACGTTTGTAGGCTTTGGGGAGTTGAGTGAAGCCTTGAATTAGGGCTAAGAAGTTCCCGCATCGGTCTCGTGATTTTGCACTTGTTTTGGTTGTCATGCCTCCTCCAGACGATTTTATTCAGATTGGGTGAGGCCTCTTAGTGAAGGGGTTGGTGAGGGTACGCTTGAAAGTTTAGAAGGAGAACTGGAAGGATAAGAAGGAAGGGAAGAGAAGAAAATCGAGAAACAAACGACGGAAACTGGGTGAGATGAAAAAGAGAGAGAGAGAGAAGGGGGGGGGGAGTGCATTACGGATGTTATGAGAAGAGTTGAGATTCATTAGAGAGTATATTAAAACTTTCGACAACATGGAAGTGGAAAACATAGTCTAATGCAGAAAAGAATATGTTGAAAAGATTAAGTGAGAGAGAGAGAGAGAGAGAGAGAGACAGACAGACAGACAGACAGACAGACAGAGACAGACAGATTTAATAAAAGGGAGACAGGAGGAAGAATGGGCAAAAACAGCGCAAATACCGTGTGGTCAGGAAAGAATAAGACATTTTGGCAACGCGGAATGTGAAATTTTTTGATGAAACACACACTCTTAATTGTGATATCCAGTTTGGAGGCTCATTCTTAAATCTATCTATCTATCTATCTATCTATCTATCTATCTGTCTATAGCCAGACGTCATAATCTCTTAAGGGGTGGCCGTTTGACTTTGCGTTATCTGTTTTACGGGGAGGGGCATTAATACCTCCGCCAACCCACTTGTTGGCACGCAGGAACACGTATGGGTTGGTTATATGGTTACCACCCAGCGTTGTAAGTGGTTTCATAGCGTACAGGAAACCATTAGGCTTGTCACTCAATGTAAAGCCACCTGAAAAGGAAAGAAGAGTAATAGAAGGTGACATGAAAGATTAGAGAAGTAAGAAGAGAGGAGGGCAGACAACGAAAGAGAATGATAA
>NC_136975.1:5711685-5734185 GCF_032717465.1 Coenobita brevimanus | reverse complement strand
GAAAGGGAGAATTGGCCACTTATTTTTATGCAAGGTAGATGAAACCAATAGATTAGAAGTCCGCAAAATTTTTCCCTGAGAGAGAGAGAGAGAGAGAGAGAGAGAGAGAGAGAGAATGTTCGAAATTTTGGCTAGAAGTTGAAAATATCGACGTTAATAGTTTTCTCAGTGTCTACATAATCGCTTTTAAAATGGTTATCATGTGAAAATAGTTTTGGTGTAATACAATGTTAAGTGCTGACTGAACAACGTTGTGCTTGTGCAGCCAGGTAGCGCCACCACCCAGTTATATCGGTGCCACCACGTGAAGGCTCCTGCACTTCACCATTCTCCTCTCAGGGATAGGGAGAGGGTTGAGGGATGTTTGTATTCACAGGTAGCTCCACCGCTTAGGTATATCGGTGCTACCACGTGAAGGCGTCTCTCTTCAGCTCCTAGTGGGAAATTATACAGGGCAAATTTAGTTAACACAGTGCTAACAGAGCGAGCGTGGCTGGGGACGGAGCTGGCTAACTGTGAACCATATATTAACCTCCTGAACATGGTACCGTCCTTTGTTGGTACTGGAGAGGAACGCCTTCATGTGGTGGCACTGATATAACTGGGCTGTGAAACTGCCTGGCTACACAAACGTCCCTCAGTTATCCGCTCTATCCCCCCAAGAGAGAATGGTGGACTGCAAGAGTAGGGCAAATTAAACCTTCAGTCCTCTGGGTTGACATTTCAGATGAACCTGGGGCTACCACCATTGCTGCTGCTGATGCCGCCACTACTACTTCTGCTACTACTACTATTACTGCTACTACTACTACAATACTACTAAAGGGGAGGAAAATCGCCTGGAGATAATAATAAGAGTACAAAGCGCATCATCTAAGTAAAGGAATTAACCTAACTAAATCTAACCTAACACGGGCGTGGCTTGAGGCTGTGGGCGGGCTAAATGTGAGCGATGCTTAAAGAGAAGCGGTAATCATTTGGTGCAGCACGTAGTACCTGCTGCCATAATTCGATATGTTTGGTTTCCATGTCAGTGCTTTTCGTCGATATTAGAAAATTTCCATTGCCATTGCAGTCAGGGCCATTGTTTTCGTTTTACTCTAACTGGGCCTAAACTCGCCATCTCTCCGCCTTGAATATCGAGATGTAACAAGACATTAACGCTAGAATAGGATGCTGGCCACGAAGAGGTGCTATGGGAAGGATGTAGATATCTTATAAAAGAGAGAGAGAGAGAGAGAGAGAGAGAGAGAGAGAGAGAGAGAGAGAGAGGCAGGATGGAATTAGTTTCTTTGGTTCAGAATGCTAAATATGTAAACAAATTTTTGCATGCCCTAAGGTCTTTATATTTGCATGTGAGAGTATAATGTATGATGGAATATATCACCATTTATCAGCTAGTCAGATCGGAAATCGTTGGAATTTGCATGTGTCATTTGTAGAATAATGTAGTTTTGTGTGTGTATGTGTGTGTGTGTGTGTGTGTGTGTGTGTGTGTGTGTGTGTGTGTGTGTGTGTGTGTGTGTGTGCACGCGCGCGCGCGCTTGAGCAGTCAGGACCGGATATATGCGTGTCTGTGTGTTCGTGTGTATGTTTGTCGGTATGTGTAGATGTGTGTGTGTGTGTGTGTGTGTGTGTGTGTGTGTGTGTGTGTGTGTGTGTGTGTGTGCTTGAGCAGTCATGAGCGGATGTATGCGTGTCTGTGTTTGTGTATGTCTCTCAGTATGTTTTTGTGTGTGTGTGTGTGTGCTTGAGCAGTCATGAGCGGATGTATGCGTGTCTGCGTTTGTGTATGTCTCTCAGTATGTGTGTGTGTGTGTGTGTGTGTGTGTGTCCCCGAGCAGGAACACTCACGCATGTGCACGCAAATTTTACTATTTAAAAAAAAGCACACTGAAAAAAGCATATTCCAATCACACTCAACAAACTTACCCACTATAACTCACACAGCACAGGTGAGCGTATCCGTGAACGTTAATATTTGCTTAACCGAGTGTTGATTCTGGGAAAATTATATGTTTGCTCCCTATTTTTCCATGTTTTTTCATATTGCTCTCATTTCCTTTCAGGCATGAGGCCGCTTCGGTACTGGAAAATACTACAGAATGGTAAGGATGTAATTTTGCTTGGTTCGAGAGAAAGAGAGAGAGAGAGAGAGAGAGAGAGAGAGAGGGGGGGAGGGGGACTGTGAAAAGTAAGTAAACGGTCTACGTGTAAAATCGACCTATTGAAAAGTAAGATTTAGAGATAAAGAAGATGCTTTTAAGAGGAAGATATATATAGAATGAATAATGAAGAAATAAGTAGGAAGATTTATGGAGGGAAAAATTGCCCTGAGAGAGAGAGAGAGAGAGAGAGGACGAAAAAGTATCTGTCAAAGCCACTCACTTCTCCCTAAATCCCACTAATGTTTCCTGGTCTCCCCTCTCATATTTCCTCCCCCCCTCCAGCTCTCTCTTCCCTTCTCTTTGTCTTTCCTTTCTCTGTTCTTCCTCTTCCTCCTCATCATCATCATCATTATCATCATCATCATCATCACCATCATCGTTGTCATGATGATGATGATGATGATGATGATGATTTTCCCATTTTTAAATAATTCCTCTTGTTCCTCTTCCCTCCCACACCCCTCCCCCACCTTCCTTTCCTCCTCCTCCTCCTTTTTATCTCTCTTTGTCTCACACCTTCTCTTTACCAAATCTGTGGACGATTCATCCCATTTCTTCCTTTATTTTTTTTTCTTTTTGTGTGTGTTTTTTTTTTTTGCATAGACTATCATTGTTATCAGTCTTTCGCTGTTGTTTAAGAAATTATTGATATTTTAGCTCGATTTTCCTCTCTCTCTCTCTCTCTCTCTCTCTCTCTCTCTCTCTCTCTTAAATTCCTTCCTTCCCCGCAGCCCTCACCCTCTATTCACCCATTATATAATATGCATCTCGCAATTCCTCGCGCTCCCTCGCATCTCACGAGACACTAGGGAGAGAGAGAGAGGGTGCCCATATTACTCTGGGCAATATATCTCATCGAAGGGTAAGGTAATGCTTCTAAGATACTTCCCCTTGTCTTATCTTGAGCCCTTTGCTTTGTCTTTCGTGTGTGTCTGTTAGTGTGGTGGATGGATTATATTTCTGTAGCTGGTTTGTTTTATCATATTACGGAACTAAGTAATTCTCACGCCTTACATACCTAGTCGTGATCGTGTGAAGTTCCTTGTCCTGCTTTGTATTTTGTTTTGCACATTGAAATAAAATTCTTGTTAATTATTGTTATGAAATCTCTATGTGGTTAAGTTGCTCAGTACAGTCGACAACAAAAATTCTGTCCCATCTCATGCCTTTCTTTTCATCGGCTTTAATTACAGTGTTAAGCAAATGACACTGAAGGCTGAGGTGTATGTTAAAGTTATCAGTGTTGGTTGCTGACGATTCGCCACACTGATTATGAAAGGCCTGAGAGAGAAGCAGTAGAAGGGACAGGACTTTTGATGCCGACTGTACCTACTGGTGCTAAAAAAAACAAAAAACAGAAGTGTCGTTTTGAATTGGGTGTAACTTAGTTTTGAGTTATTATCCAAATTTCGTACCTTGATCAGTTCCCAAATTCGTTTCACAGTTTTTCACTCGAAATGAGTAAGTTAGTCTCATTTCCCCCATGGTGCAGATATATTTTACGTTTTAATAAATAAATAAATAAACACATATGAGAATGATTAGATGAATATGTAGTGCGTCCTTGAATGACAATCCTAGGGGGAGGTTAGAATTGCGAATGAAGGGTTGAGAGGCATGATTAGACTCGAATGTATCAGTGTCGTGATGAGAAAGGGTAGACTGTGGTGGTTTGGGCATGTGGGGAGGGTGGAGGAATACAACTGGGTGCGGAGGGTGAGAGGTGTGAACGTTTAGGGTAGAGCTGTGAGAGGCAGACCGAAAAAGAATTTGGACGAGGTCGTAGAGTGTGACCTCCAGGATAGGGGACTAAATAGAGGCTGCTAGAGATCGAGCAGCGTGGAGAGGTGCATTTAGGTGACCAAGGCCGACACGAGCCAGTACGTTGAATCATTTATAAACAAGCGAACCAACAGATAGATAGATAGGTAGATAGATAGATAGATAGATAGATAGACATATAAAATGTGTGTACTTTGTAAATGTATTCCTCCTCCCATCCTCTCATACCAGCAGTGAGGTAGTGGGATGGCACGTGTCTTTCCCTCGAGTCTTCTGAAATTCTTAATAAATATACAGTAGAGTCGTTTGGGGAATTGCTTACACCTCTCATAAATTGAATGAATATTTTTATAAACCTGCCCTAACCTTCTCTCTCTCTCTCTCTCTCTCTCTCTCTCTCTCTCTCTCAGAGTCGGTATATACTGTATGGTGTCTCAATTTCCCATGTCCCTCTTGTAATATACTTTTCCTTTACTGTCCTGTTTCTTTATACAACTTTCTCCTTCCATTCTTTCCCTCTCTTTCCTTGAAATTCCCTTCCTTCTCCCTCCACATCACCTCCCCTCTTCCTGTTTGCCATACCTTCACCTCCCTCCCCCTCTCCCCCTCTACTTCTCCTTCCCCCAAGTTTCCTCCCCTCCCTCCCCCTTCTCCCTATTGTCCTTCGTGTATCTCGTTTCGTAGTTTTCCATCGGTCTCTGTGTGCGTGTTTGCTCCATTAAGCCATGCCCCTCTCCATCACCCCCCCCCCTCCTCTCTCTCTCTCTCTCTCTCTCTCTCTCTCTCTCTCTCTCTCATATCTATCTGTCTACCTCTATATTTGCGTAACTCCCGTAGTAATTTTTTTTTTTCAGCACTCTCATATTCCCTTCCCTTTGCTCTCTTTCTTCCCTTGATCTTTATTTCTACATTCTGTCTCCTTTCCATCTCCCCTTTCCCTTCCCCTCCTTCACTTTCTCTTCTCCCCTTTCCCCTCCCCTTCCCTCTGTGTGCTCTCCTTCCGTTCGCACCGTGCTTCCTCCCTCCCCTCTTCCCCCCTTTCTCTCCTCTCCCTCCTTCCCTCCCCTCTTCATCTCTCCTCCGTCTCCAGGAATATCTAGTTACGTCATTTTTGCAGAGGTCCCTGTGGGTATGGAGAGGGATGATGTATCTTCCTTCCTTCCTGCCTCCCTTTCCTTAATTTATTTTTCTCCCTCTCCTCCGTTCTGTTTTTCTCATCTCCCCCTCTCCCTCTTCCATTCCAATTTACTGTTTTTTTTTCCTTTTTTTTATATTTATTTTCCTCTTATTTCATCGCCGAGTACTATTGAATTGTTGGATTTTGAGAGAAGTGTAACTCGCAGTGTGACATGCTGGAGAAAGAGTTGAAGTGGTGATAAAATTTACGTACTGTAGTGCAGTGATAGAATATTAAAGAAGGTGTGGAAGAGGAGTGGAAACTAGAAAGTAGACAAATATTTGGAAAGGAAAGAGGAGAGTAATCCAGGTAAAATGACTGGTGTTGATGGAGAAAAAAATTGTGAAAGGGAAGTGGAAAGTAGAAAAGAACGTCTGAAAAAGAAATGAGTGAGTGTAGGCGTGACGTGTGAAGCTCTTCCGGGGACGTACGATTAATAATAATAATAATAGTAATAATAATAATAATAATGATGATGATAATAATAATAATAATAATAATAATAATAATAATAATACAACTATCGATACACACTTAGCTCGAAACAGTCTGACACTACGGACGATGGATACTGAAAAATGGCGAACGATATTTTCCTTGAATTGGGAAACTTGCTGTCCTAAAGATGTCTTATATCAGTTGCTTACGACATTTTACCGTCAGTAGTATTGTTATATCCAAATTCTGAAGGTATTTAGGCCTATTAACTCTTATGAGACTTTGCAAGCTATATCGGTCATTTCGGGTATTATCGTACCTCTTTGAGCGATACTTTTTGATCTTCTGTAGAGTGGTATCTAACAGGTCAGTGTGATATATTTTAATTACACATTCATGCATAGTAAGTGTATTATGTGAAGACGTGACTGCCTGTATGTGCGTTGGGTGCCTACACGACTCGGTTTGGTAATATTTTGTGTGTGTGTGTGTGTGTGTGTGTGTGTGTGTGTGTGTGTGAAGTAGACTTTGCTTTAGTGTACAGTTTTGCAGAGCTTTTAGTGACAGGGCTAACTTCTTTGGGGGAACACTCACAACTCCTCTCTCTCTTAATTTCTTCTAACTCAAGAAACATCCAGACAAAGACTCAGTAGCTTCTAAACATCTGTTAAGAAAGTTACATTCATGATCTGGGCCGGTGTTCTCGTTGGCTGAGGAAGCTCCCTAGCACATTTTCCCAGTCGATTTATTTTGCTTATTACACCTCACTGTCCTCGCGTGTGTTGCATAAATCCTTCCACAATCGATATACTCTTCTTAAATAACGTACAAAAGGATATTAACCAGTCAGATCCAAAAACTAAATCGCATAGGAAGAGGTGTTAGGAAGCTTCCTCTCTCTCTCTCTCTCTCTCTCTGTCTTTCCCCGCCTCCCACTTTGCACACCTCCGGGACCCCCAAAGGGATATTATCTTAGTTTTTCTTCTTTTGTTCCTCCACGTTCTCCAGTTCTCTTACTCCTCCATATACCTCTTCGTGTATTCCTATTTTCTTGCTCCTCCACAGATTCAGATACTTCTCTCTACTTTCTTCCCTTCCTCCTTTCCTCCGTTCTTCTTCCTTCTTTCCTTCCTCCTTTCCTCCGTTCTTCTTCCTTCTTTCCTTCCTCCTTTCCTCCGTTCTTCTTCCTTCTTTCCTTCCTCCTTTCCTCCGTTCTTCTTCCTTCTTTCCTTCCTCCTTTCCTCCGTTCTTCTTCCTTCTTTCCTTCCTCCTTTCCTCCGTTCTTCTTCCTTCTTTCCTTCCTCCTTTCCTCCGTTCTTCTTCCTTCTTTCCTTCCTCCTTTCCTCCGTTCTTCTTCCTTCTTTCCTTCCTCCTTTCCTCCGTTCTTCTTCCTTCTTTCCTTCCTCCTTTCCTCCACGCTTATATCATCCATTTTTTCTTCTTCCCCCCCTTCCTACTCCCCCTGCTATCTTCTCTCCCTTCCTTCATCCCTGTGTCCTTTTCCATCTCTCCTTTCTTACCCTTTCCTGTTTTTCTCCCCTCCCTCTTCCCTCTGTCCTTTTCCTTCCCTCCCATCTTACCTCCCCTCCTTCCCTCTTCCTTCCCTTCTTACCCCTCCTTTCTTTTCTCCCTCCTTCCTTCTTCTTTTCCTTCCCTCCCATCTTACCTCCCCTCCTTCTCTCTTCCCTCCCTTCTTACCCCTCCTTTCTTTTCTCCCTCCTTCCTTCTTCTTTTCCTTCCCTCCCATCTTACCTCCCCTCCTTCCCTCTTCCCTCCCTTCTTACCCCTCATTTCTTTTCTCCCTCCTTCCTTCTTCTTTTCCTTCCCTCCCATCTTACCTCCCCTCCTTCCCTCTTCCTTCCCTTCTTACCCCTCCTTTCTTTTCTCCCTCCTTCCTTCTTCTTTTCCTTTCCTTCCATCTTGCCTCTCCTTCTTCCCTCTTCCCTCCCTTTTTCCGTCTTCCCTCCCATCTTCCCTCCCTTCTTCCCTCCCTTCATCCCTTCCTTCTTCCCATCCTCTTTTCCTCTTCCCTCCATCCCAGTATCAAGTGTTGCTATTTTCCCTAAGGTAATAAAACAAGACTCGTCTCCCTTCTCTCGCTCCTAATTTCCTTCGTCCCCAGTTTCCTGTCCTCCTTTCCCCCTTCCTTTGTCTTCCCTAATGTCCTCCTTACTTTTCTCTCCTTTCGTTCCTTTGCCCTTATTTTTCTCTGCTTATGTCCTGTCTCCTTTTTCTCATCATCGTCTTACCCAGACTCCTAATTTCCTTCGTCCTTTGTTTTCTGTCTTATATTTCTTCCCATTTCTTCTCCAATTTTGTCCTTGTTTACTCTTCCCCATTTTCTCTCCCTTCTTCCCCTCCCATTTTGTTTCTAATTTTTTTTTTTATCCCTTTCTCCCCAGTTCCTTAATTTCTCTTCCTATTTAATTTCTCTCTTCCTGCCTTTACCTTTCTTCATTTCTCTTCATGTTGCTCTAGTTCTCTCCTATTTCCCTTTGCCTTAGCTCCTATTTTCTCATATCATTAATTCTTTCTTCTTTCTGCTGCACCTTCCCTTGTCTCCCCCAAACACCTTTCGCTATATTTTTTTTTTCTGTGCTTCTTTCTTTTTCTAGGTAATCCCTCTGTTTACCATAAGTTTTTCCTGCTTTCCTTCATTTTCTTTTTTTTCCCCCATCTTCCTTTTTGTTTTCCTTTGTCCCCTGATTTTCTGTTCCTCTTTCCCTTTTCTCATCGTCTCCATTTGTCTGTGTTTGTTTTCACTTCTTATTCTTCCCCTTTCTCTTTGTCCCTTCTAATGTTTATTTCCTATATCCATTCTTCCTTCTACTTGCGAGTTCTACACACACACACACACACACACACACACACACACACACACACACACACACACACACACACACACACACACACACACACACACACACACACACACACACACACACACACACACACACACACACACACACACACACACACACACACACACTTATATTCACCATTTCCCATATTTCTTATCCAGTCCTTTTATTCTGTACACTTTTTCGTCTTGTTCCACATCCTTTTCTCTTTCGCTTCTCATTTCTGCTTTTCATTTGTACATTCTCTCTCTCTCTCTCTCTCTCTCTCTCTCTCTCTCTCTCTCTCTCTCTCTCTCTCTCTCTCTCTCTCTCTCTCTCTCTCTCTCTCTCTCTCTCTCTACCCCCCAAACTTTTCCTCTACCCCTTATTATTCTTCCCCCGTTTCTCTTCATCTTTCTTTCCCTCCCACCTATCCAACCTCTCTCCCTTCCTCTTTCCTCCCTCTTTCCTCCGTTTCTTCCTCCCTTTCATCCTGTCACTCTTCCTCTTTTCCTCGCTCTCCTTGTCATCCTCTCCCATTCATTCTTCCCCACAATTTTTCTTTCTTTTCTCACCATCTCAGCCTCTTGTCCTCTCCCTCCCTGTCTCTCTCCCTCTTCCGTTCTCTCCAGACTTTCCTCCATTTCTCCATTAGTCAGTGTCTGCTTTTTTTCCCTCCCTGCTGTCACTCCCTTTCTCCCTTTTTAACCTTTCACCCCGAATTCGTCTTCAGTGCTTTAGTCTTTCTCCTTCCAGACGATTTTATTCATCTTACGAGAAGACAACTGTGCCTTAGTAGGAGTTTTAGTAGTAGTAGTAGTAGTAGTAGTAGTAGCAACTCCAGGCTCATTTGAACGTGGACCCAGTGGACTGCAGCCTGAAGTTATCCCTCTTCCACAATCCACCATCCTTCTTTTAGGGTATATGTAGAGAACCGTTGGACGTTTGTATATCCAGACAACTCCACCGCCTGGCCATATCGGTGCCACCACGTGAAGGCGTCCCTCTCCAACAGCACGCCCTAATAAGAGATAATGAAGGCTGTATCTAACCTATGTTGTTTAAAAAGCCTCTCCATGTCTGAATGAAATCGTCTGAGGATAGCAAGGAGATTGTTAAAAGCAGGGAGAATATTAAAAGCAGGGAGAATATTAAAAGCAGGGAGAATATTAAAAGCAGGGAGATTATTAAAAGCAGGGAGATTATTAAAAGCAGGGAGATTATTAAAAGCAGGGAGATTATTAAAAATTGCTTCATCTTAGTGTAGATATTAAATGGTTTGTGTCAGCTCATTACTGATAGGTTTCTCTCTCTCTCGCTCTAGCTCTCCCTCTCCCTCTCGCTCTCTCTCTCTCTCTCTCTCTCTCTCTCTCTCTATCCTGTGTGTGTGTGTGTGTGTGTGTGTGTGTGTGTGTGTGTGTGTGTGTGTAAGAGTGAATTGTAAACGGATCATACATCATTTCGTATTGACTCAGCACCACCACCTCCTTTCTTTACCCCTTCTCTCCCTCTCCCTTCCCCTCCTCCTCCACACCTTCTCTCTCCCTTCCTCCTTTATACCTTCTCCTTCCCTCTTTTCCTTCCCTCTTCACCCTCTTCTCTCCCACCCCCTCTCCCTCTTCTCTCCCACCCCCTCTCCCTCTTCTCTCCCACCCCCTCTCCCTCTTCTCTCCCACCCCCTCTCCCTCTTCTCTCCCACCCCCTCCCCATCTTCTTTCACACCCCCTCCCCCTCTTCTCTCCCACCCACCCCTCTTCTCTCCCATCCTTCCCCCTCTCCTCTCCCACCCTCCCTTTTCTTTCCCTCTCCCTCTCTCCTTCCTCTCTTCACTCCTCCATTCGTCACTGCCCCCCATCTTCCTCTTTCACATTCCTTCTCCTACACTCCTTAATTCGAGTTTTATAATTTTTGAAAGTAGTTGTATGTAGTCTTCATTTTTTTTTTTTTCTTAATTTTTTTTTTTATGTGTCCGACTCCGGGCATAGGCTTCACAGCCTGCATTCAAGGCCCAGTAGTCCTCCTACATACCATGCACCTCTACATGTCACCACTTCGGCGTTAACACCCACCGTCCATATTGAATACATGCTAGGGCTGTCTCATACAGGAATGATGTATTGGTATTAACGGGCATTTTTACGACATGTCGGCGGGTATTCTGGTAGATCGGTAAAGTCTGCTTTTGTGAAATTCAAATCCTTAAAACTCGGTCCGGTAGGACTGTAGGCCACCTCTCTACCGATTGAGCCACCGCTCAATATTAGGAGCTACATTTCTGCTAGGAAAGTATTTATGATTGTACTGTATAATTGCTATCGTTTCTTCTTTAAGTTCCATCCATATGTAATTAATACTAGAATTTTCAGGCATACACGTACATGAGAAGTTAATGGACAATATTTTAGGATTTCATGCACTGATTCATAATGGCTTTGATGGAATATATAAGGATACTTTTTGTAAACATTGTCTATATGTTGGCGGGGAAATACATAACATTTATCTGGTCCGAATTTCAGCACAATAAGTAAATAAGTAATTAAATACTGTAAAATAAAAATTAATCTTGACACCAGGACACCGTCACGACCCTTTCCATTAAGAAATACCTAGAATAGAAACACATCTTGAGAGGAAATCCAGAAACCAGACATGTAGAGGTGAGAAAGGGGAACAACACAAAGTATATCCAAGTTGATGGAATAGGGAAAACTTTGAGCAGATTTGAGTTTCGTCAGAGCAAGTGACAGCGACAGAGCCATCTAAGTGGAAGAGAGTAGAAGGAAACAGTATTTTGATGATTGTGAGGATGTTTATACCTTTGTAGTAGAAGTAGTAGTGATGGTGGTAGTAGTAGAATAGTAGTAGTAGTAGTAGTAGTCCCAAGCTTATCTGAACGTGAACCCAGTGAACTGCAGGCTGAAATTACCATTGTCCTGCAGTCCACCAGCATTCCATTGGGAGATAGGGTGAGGAGTGGGGGACGATTGTATAACCAGGCAACTGAGCCACATAGTCATATCAGTGCCACCACGTGAAGGCGTCCCTCTCATCACCATAACACCTCTATAACAGTTACATACATGAGGACATAAACAGAAACTTAGATTACATAAATAAAATACATGAGGATAGTAACTTGCCGTATCCAGAGAAAAAACGAAAAGTACAGAAGAGAGGTCAGAGTTTCCTGATCATACGGAAATAATTATGTTCCTGTGTCTTACTGTTTTGCCTTCATTTTTCTTCTGTCCCTTTCTTTTTTCTTGCTCCCTCTGTGGTGTCATCTTCCCTCATTATCTTCACTTCCTTTTCGTCTCCCTCTCTCTCTTTTTCTCCATTTTCCTTGCTTATTAACCCTTTCTTTACGTTTTCCTTTTTTCTTACTGTTTTACCAAAAGATGGTCTTAAGTAGTTTATGAAGGAAAGAAAGAGTTAGAGGTGATTTTTCTTACTGAGAGAGAGAGAGAGAGAGAGAGAGAGAGCAAAAGAAAATGTGTTAGTCTGTGTAAGGAAAAATGTATAGAATTTCCTCTCTCTCTCTCTCTCTCTCTCTCTCTCTCTCTCTCTCTCTCTCTCTCTCTCTCTCTGTCTTTCCAGTTTCACCTTTTTTTTCAGGAAATGGTAGAGAGTCCATACATCTCCTCTCCTTGTGTTGACTCCCACCTGTTTGCCTGTCCATCACCTGTCCCACCCATATTTCACTCCTTAATGGTCCGGGCTGAAAGGTGGGGGTGGGGGAGGGGGAAGGTGGGAGGGAAAAGAAACAAGGGAGGAATGGAGATATGGAGAGGTGGAGGAGGGAGAGGAAGCGTTGGTTGGGGAAGAAATGTGAGAGGAATTGTCGGAGGAAAGGAGATATGGGGAGAAGGAGAGAGGTAAAGAGGGAAAGGTGGGGAGGAAACGACAGTGGGAGAAGAACTTTGGGAAGAATGGATGGAGGAAAGAAGAGATGGAGGGGAGAGAAGGAGGGAGGCACTGGAGGAAAGGAGAGAGGTGTAGAGGAAAAGGTAGAGAGAGGGCGGGACGAGA
The DNA here is from genome assembly GCF_032717465.1 of Coenobita brevimanus. NCBI lineage: Eukaryota > Metazoa > Arthropoda > Malacostraca > Decapoda > Coenobitidae > Coenobita > Coenobita brevimanus. Next base: position 5,721,748 of record NC_136975.1, on the reverse strand, counting down.
AATATGGGAGGAATGTGGAAGGAATGGACGGAGGAAGGAGAGGTGGAGGGAAGGAGGGGAGGGAAGGAAAAGAGACATAGAAGGAATTATTGGAGGAACAGAGAGAGGTATAGAGGAAAAGGTGGGGAGAGGAAATAGTGGATGGGGAAGGTGGGTCGAGAAATGTGGGAGGAATGGACGGAGAGAAGGAGGGAGAAAGATACAAGGGTGAAGGTGGGGAGAGGAGGAATGAAGAAGGAGAGGCGGGGGAAGTTGGGAGGAGGGAAGGGATTGGACAAGAACTGTAGGAGGATTGTGAGAGTGTGAGAGGAATGAAGGGAGGGATGGAAGGAGGGACAGAGGGAAGGGAGAAGATTTTCAGGCATGAGGAAGGAATGAAGGGGAGAAGAGACAGAGAGAAAGACTGGAGGAAAGAGAATGAACAAGAAAGAAGGAAGAGGAATGAGGGGAAGGAGAAAAATGGAAGGAGAGGTGGAGATAATAAGAGGAAAAGGGAAGGAAGAGTAGATGGGAGGGAAGAAGAATGTGGAGGGAGAGGAGATAAGAGGAGAGGGGTAGGTGGGAGGGAAGGAGTACAATAAATAAGGGAGTTAAGTGGAGGGAAAGAAGGAAGGGAAGAGATATAGGGAAAATGGAAGAAGAATTGAAGGAATGAAGGAGGAATAGAGGAAAGAAAGCAGTATTAGTAAGAAAATTGGCAGGAATGTTGTGGGACAAAGAATATGGAAGGAATGGTAGAGGAATGGAAGGACTGAGGAATAGAGCGAGTGAGGAATGAGAGAAGGAGTATATGTAGAGGTGGGAGGGAGGGTAGGAGGGAAGGAGTGGGTCAGGAAATATGGGAAGAATGTTAGAGGAATTTAAGATGGAGTGAAGAGGTGGAGGGGTCGATGAAGTGGCGGGTAGGAGGTGGAATGGGGAGGGAAGATGGGAGGAATATAGGAATGCGAGAGAAATGAAATGGAGAAAAAGAGGAGGAAGTTCAGAAGGAAAGCTAGGTGTGGAGTGAAGGGAGGAAGGGAGGGAGAAGTGGAGGTAGGAAAGGAAGCAAGGACGGAAGGAAGGAAGGAAGGAGATACACGTGGTAAAGTGGGAGGGAAGGTGGGAGGGAGAGGGAAGGACGAGAAGTATGGAAGGGATACGAGAGGAAAGGAGGGAGGGAGATTGGAAGAGAAACAGAATTGGGAGGAAAGATGAGAGGGAAAGATGGAGATAAAGAGGGAAAAGCGGATCCGTGGGAGAGAAAGAATGGGAGAGGAAAGATGGGAGGGATGGAGAAAAATGGAGGTTGGGAGGAAAGAAATTATGGGAGGCAGGTTATAGACTGAATTAGATATTAGTGAAGTGAGAGAGAGTAGGTAGAAGAAAAGTTAGATAATGCTTAGGAAAAAAAAAGAGGAGGTTTTGAGAGAGAGAGAGAGAGAGAGAGAGAGGTAAGAATGGAAAGTGGAATAGAGTAGAAGAGACTAAGAAAGAAGAAAAAACGAAGAAGGAAAACTAGTAAACAGAAAGGAGGAAAACTTTATTAGAACGAATGGTTGGGGGAAAGAGAGAGAGGAAAGAGAGAGAGAGAGAGAGAGAGAGAGAGAGAGGAATGAAAAGAGAATAAGAATAAGGAAACTGTAAGAGAAAACTGAATAGGAAAAACTTAGTTAATAAACGAGAAGAGGAAATTAATCGAAAAAGCAAACTATGGATGATGATGATGATGATGATGGACAGAAAGGAAGCAAAATATAAATGTGTATGAGGAGATGGAGCAGACTTTGATGATGATGGAAAGAAGGAAGAATTAAATGGTGGTGATGATGATGATGGGGAGAAGGGAAGGGAAGTAACGATGGCGATGGAGAAAGATGAAGCAGTAATGATGATGGTGAAAAAATAAGTCGGTAATCATAAGGAGAGTGATGAAGAAAAAGATGATGATAGGAGGAGAAGGAAGAGACGGAGAACGATGATGATGGCGAGAAGGAAGACTAAAACAATGATGATAATACTGAAAATTATAGATGATGATGATGATGATGATGATGATGGGGAGGAAAGGATAAAGGAAACCCAAAGGAAATGATTGGATTAATAGAAAACCTTTGATCAGAGGAGAAGGATTAGGGGAGAGGGAGACTGTCCGTGGAGAGAGAGAGAGAGAGAGAGAGAGAGAGAGAGAGAGAGAGGAATGATGTAAATGATGAGAAATTGGAGAAAGAAAATATAGAATTGAAGGAAATAATACAAAGAACAGTATAGGAAAAGAGAATTGCAGAAAATCAGTAAAGAAAGGAAGGAAAGACATGGAGAGGAAGATGTAGAGGCGGTAATGGGGAGGAGAAAATGAGGCAATGAAAACCTATGTGTGTATCTGTTTATCTATCTCTCTATCTATCTGTTTATCTGTCTATCTGTCTATCTGTCTGTCTGCCTAATGCCAGACTCCTTAATCCCGTAAGGAGTGGCTACAACAAATCGTCTCCACGTCGCTTTATCTTCTGCTCTTAGACTGCCCTCCCTCCAACTCTCATCCCCCACTCTCATATGTCTCTCCACTCCATCCCTCCGTTTTATCTTCGGCTCCATCTCCTCCTCCTCTCCCTCTCCATATCACTCACATACGCTCTTCTAGTCAGTCTCACGTTCCATCTTCACAGCATCAAACCATCTCAAAATATTTCTCATAACACTTTCAATCACATCTTCATCAACACCACAACGGAAAAACAGAAAAGAAAGGAAGGAAAATTAGGGGAAAATGGAAGGAGATTATTTAAGGATGTTAAATAATTTTGGTTCCGTAAGTTTGGAAGGAAAGGAAACTGAAAATATTGAACGAGGGGGGGAGAAAGTAAACAAACTATGGCTTAACTTTGAAAGAGGAGGACGAGAAAATTCTAGGAAGGGAGAAATAACTGAAAAACATTGAGAAAGTTGGGAAAAAATAGTGATAAAGAAGGATGGTATAAGACATATTAAAAAAAAAATACAGGGAGGAAGAGGGCGGGAAGATAGGAAAGTATAGGAGGAGAAATGTGGAGAGGGGGAGATGGACAGGAAGTGGGGGAGGGAGGATTTGGGGAGGGAAGGTAGGGAAAAATAGGAGAAGGTGGAGAGAGGGAGATGGAGGGATAGGAAGTGAGGGAGGGAGGATTTGGAGAGGGAGGTATGAGGGGGAGGGGAGAGGAAGTAGAAATGGGGGAGGGAGGTAATGGGGAAGAGGGAAGGAGACAGGGGAGGAAGGCAATGGGAGGAGAGGGAAAGGAGGTAGCAGTGGGGGAGGGAGGTAGGAGGGGGGAAGAGGGGAGTAGGGAGGTAAGGGGGGAAGTAGGAGGGGGGAAGAGGGGAGTAGGGAGGTAAGGGGGGAAGTAGGAGGGGGAAGTGAAATGGGGGGTGTGGGGGAGGGGGTAGGAGACGAGGGGGGGGGGAGATAAAGGAGGCATAGAGGGGATTACAGGGTAGATGAAAGAGGGGCGGTAACAAGTGGGATGAAGGGAAAGAATAGGGGTGTTAGTTCAGTCTGAGAATTTATAGAAGATGGAGGCGAGACACGGGCAGAGAAGGGAGGGAGGCAAAGAATATTAGATAAAAGAGGAATAGAGAGGACAGGGAGGACGCGAAATTAAGAAAGATGGTGGAAGTTTTTGAAAGGGGATGCCAAATTTTCGAAAGATTTGACAAAGAGGATGTAAACTGAGGAAAAATCGTGGAATTTTTTTAATGATGCCATGAAATTAGGATATGCGGTAAAATTTTGAGCAAGAGGATATGGATTTAAAAAACATGGCGTAATTTTGATGTAGAATTTGGAAGGAGCGAAACTTTGAAAATAATGATACGAAAATAAGAGAATTTCGATTTGGAAGAAAAAAAAAAGCTTGAGAAAGAACCCAGTTAGACTATAAAATATTATTATAAAAAAAAAAGGTGGCGGATTATATAAACTTTGTATAGATGATGGATTTTTGACTTGCAAGGGAAAAAAGGAATGAAACAGAAGAGGTTATATATATTAGATAAAACGTGTTCGAGATGACAGATAATATGAAATCAGGAAAGGCAGAGTAGTTGACAAAAGTGATAGGAAATTTCGAATATTGGCGAAACTCTGAGAAAGGGAATTGGGAAAGATGGCAGCATTGTGACACAGATATTTGGAATTAGGAGTAAGAATGAATTTTTGAGAAAGAGAAAAGAAACAGAGGAAAATATATACCCGGTAGTAAGAATTTTTGTATGGAAGGAGGGATGAAAAAATGAGAAGGAACCAAGAAGGAGATTAGAATATTAAATAAAGGGGGTTAATATTACATTAAAAAAAAAAAAAGAATCAGTCAAGTAAGTTGGTGATTTTTAAGAAAGATAATGTGAAGTCAGGGAAGATATTTTAATTCTGAAGACTGTAGTAATGAAAATGTATATAAAAGGACCAAAGAAAAGCCTAGAAAATTACTGTGTACATTGGGGGTTAAAGACAGCAAATAGGACATGAAGTTAGGAAGAACAGTAAAATTTTTAAAATGGTGTGAAATTAGGGAAGCTGATTAAATTTAACCTAATAGAATGTGAAGTTAGGAAAGATGGTGTACCGTACTGAAAGGAATTTAAACTGTGAAAAAAAAAATAAATAAGGATGTGGGTTTAGGTAAGATGGTTTATCATGGAGGATGTGAAATTACAAATTATGATTGAATTTTGATTAAGAAAATAATTATGAAGTAAGGGAAGATGAAATGGCAGTGATATTAGGAAAGGTGAAGGAAATTTGACTAAGATGATATTATGGAGGAATTTAGGAATTTTAAGATGTGAAACACGGAATGTTTTTGGAATTCTGATGTGAAATGAAAGAAAAAGCAAATGATCTCAGGACATCAAATAAATGGTAGCGACCAGGGAAGCAATATCGGAAAAGGAGAGAACGCAGAAAAACGGGAAGAGAGTAAAATGAAAAAATAGGATAAAAGAGAAAGATGAAGAAATGATGATGACAAGGAAGACAAAGAAGAAATTATAGAAATCGTTTAGAAATGAAAAACAGTATCGAAAGAAAGGAGAATGAAAGAAAAAAAAGAGGGGGGGGGAAGAAGAAAGTTAAAGAATGGGGTATAGTGTATGGAAAGAGAGCTAGAAAATTAAAGAAAAGACAGTAAAGGAATAAAATCAGAAGAATGTTGAAGGGAAAGGAACAGGGAGAAAGTAAAGAAGTAAGTGGAGAATAAATATTAAAAACGGGAGATACATGGAGGGAGAATGAAGAGGAGAAAATGGAAAGAAGATGCACGGAAGTTAACAAAAGGGAGAGTGAAAGGAGGGAAGGGAAGGCGTTAAGAGGGTGTGTGTTGGAAAAATATTACACACTGCTATGCTTTAGAGGGTAAACAGGGCGTGATGCAGAGAGAGAGAGAGAGAGAGAGAGAGAGAGAGAGAGAGAGAGAGAGAGAGAGAGAGAGAATTTAAATGATATAATGAAACATGGCACACAGAGTTATGATTAAAGACAAAAGGTACAAAAGCAAGAGAGGAAGAAGGAAAACATTTATTTCTCATACAGGCTGCAGTTTATTACAGCTTCTAGAGGAGGGAAGGGAGGGAGGGATGGAGGAAAGGAGGGAAGGAGAGAAGGAAGAGGAGGGAAGGGAGGCAGGCGGAGGGGAGGAAGAAAAGGTAATGAGTGTGAGGCACGGGGTTAATTAAATGGAAGAGCTGGATAATTGCCCATATGGGGAAGAGTAAACAGAGAGAGAGAGAGAGAGAGAGAGAGAGAGAGAGCAGGATAATTACTATCCTTTTTCCTATCTGATAAATGGCAAGAACACCATACATATTTAACCTCCCCATCATCATCACTCGACACCACTATCATCATCACACCTCACACTAATTCGCCCTTGACACCATAAGTCTCTCTCTCTCTCTCTCTCTCTCTCTCTCTCTCTCTCCCGCCAAAAGACTGATAAAGTAGAGCTCAATAACACATCATCATCATCATCATCATCATCATCATCATCATCCAGATCGACTTATATTTTGCAGCCTCATCACCATCATCACCACACCTCTACTGCATCACCATCATCATTTCACCTCTACTGCATCACCATCATGACTACACCTCTACTGCATCACCATCATGACTACACCTCTACTGCATCACCATCATGACTACACCTCTACTGCATCACCATCACTACACCTCTACTACATCACCATCACCACTACACCTCTACTGCATCACCGTCATCACTACACCTCTACTTCATCACGATCATCACTTCATCTCCATTGCATCTCCATCATCACTACACCTCCAATGCATCACCTTCATCACTACACCTCTGCTGCATCACCTTCATCACTACACCTCTAACCAAAACACTGGTGGGTCCTAGGTAAAAATAGTACAGCACAGAACAATACACCTTCTCTGTACAACTTCATGCACTAATATATTTGTACAGACTCTGAAAACAGCGCCATTAACAAATCAACTCCACACATCACAATGGAAAATATCAGTACGGCGCCAAGGACAATTATCCATTTTAATTAATCCCAAAATATCGCCATCTCCAAATTAGCACAGCACAGTAGAATTTTTTATTTTTATACACATTTTTTTTCTTTTTGGAATTCGAAAATAATGCCATAGATTAATTACAGCATCTTACCATCGAGTCATTAATTGTAGACCAAAATACCTATCAATTAGAGCACAAACATAGCACAGTACAGCACAATACAGCACAATACAGGCTATTATTACAGCACTACAGAGGTGTACCCTTTTACAAACTCAAAATAGCGCCATCCTGCCTGCTGGAGAGGGACACCTTCATGTGGTGGCACCGTTATAATTGGGCGGTGGATATGCCCGGCTATACAAACGTCCTTCAGCTCTCTACGCATGTAAAAGGAGGATAGTGGTCTGCAGGAGAGAGGAACTTCAGCCTACAGTCCACTGGGTTCACATTCAGATGAGCCTGGGGTTACTACTACAATACTAATACTTAAATAACAAATACTACTACTACTACTACTACACTATCGTAACACTATAACACGATCCTGTCACACCACTCATCTCTCCACCGTTACCACTTGACTTAATCACCCTGCCATTATCTCCATAACACCACCTTATCACCCTCACGACCTCCTTATCACAGTATGATTTACGACATATCACTAATAATGTGTGTGTGTGTGTGTGTGTGTGTGTGTGTGTGTGTGTGTGTGTGTGTGTGTGTGTGTGTGTGTGTGTGTTTCATTATGCATACCCATCTTCACTACAAATTTGACACCATATACAGTATTAGTATTATCTTTTGCTACGTATTACCTGCCCATCATTACCTCAGAAACACTTGATAATATTTCATTGCATTAAATTCCCTTCACCACCAGTCCGATATCCTGTATTATTTTTGCAGCATTACCAGTACTTAATAATCATTACGATGTACGAGTATTTCTTCTTTACATTAAATCACTCTCAAAACAACTTAACACCGATGCTTCACTTAATAGCCATGTAAATCCTCCTTTTGACAGATACCTCGTAAGTTGACCAAAATTAAGAACTGCGTATCGGTAACATACAGAAAAAAATATTATTGAGGGAGTTAATGGGCAAAAGAGCTTTCCTACCCAAGTTCATCTAGCAAACTTGCCACACCACCACACTCCACCTCACTTTCCATCATCACACCAGCATGACAACCACACCACACTATCACACGTTCAACTTCACCACACTTCACACTACAACGCATTTTCCTCACCACCACATTGACACCACACTTAATTAGCACATCACCACATTACACCGCATCACACCACAGAACACCACCGCACCGTCACCACCTCCTGCTGCATGACCACTCCTCGTCACCACTGCGCACCACTACATAGTTCTCCACACCATCACATTGCACTACACACCACCACCACACTTAAAAACTTTCCACCACACTACACCACTCATCCACACACTCAACACCATCACATCACACCACACCACAACGTCTCCAGCGCTTCCTCCATAACCACTCCTCGGACACTCTACCACAGTAACACCACACCACCACACCGTCTCCTCCTCCTCCTCCTCCTCCTCCTTAGTGACCACTCCTCACGCTGCCAAAGTTGCGCCATTACCTGAAAAAAATGCCTCCCATCCATACCCGGGGCCCCTGAAAAACTGCACTTAGTGAGAATAATGACCTCCTAAAATATAATGTTAATAAATATTTTTCCCCCGAAGTAAAAGTAATAAAAGAAGTGCGTCGAAGTCAGCACGGTCCAGGGAACGCCTTTGTGCCATCCCACTAAGTAATGAAGTTGGGGAATATGTGGCCAAATTATCGGGAATTATAGACGGAAGGATTTTTTTTAGCTCTGTTTTTAGTTATATTCTTAGCATGCTTTTTTATTTTTAGTTCCATTTAGTTCTGTTAATTCCTTCCTTATTTTTAGTATGCTTCTTCCTGTTTCCTATTTCTGACGATATTTTTTACTCATGTTTTTCTTTACTTGCTTCGTATTTTCTTCTCTTTCTTTATGGATGTATTGTAGTTTTTGCATCATTCTTTAACTCGTTCTTTGTTTTTCTTTTTGGTAAATTTTCAGTTCTTTCTTTGGACTCATTCTTTGTTTTGTGAGTGTGTGTGTGGGGGGGGGAAGCAAAGTTTTCCATCTTCTTTAACTCGTTCGTTGTTTTTCTCTCCTTGGCATTGTTTTGCATATTTGTTTTTTCTTTAACCCTTTGTTGTTTTCCTCGTTGCTGCTGTTTGGTCTCTTCAGTTCGGTGACGTATTTCTCGTTTCCTTCAGTCTACGACCAGACGATTATATTGAGGTTACGGGAGACTTGTAGTAGTTGTAATAGTATTAGTAGTAGTAGTTGTTGTTGTTGTTGTTGTTGTTGTTGTTGTAATGGTAGTACTGGTGGTGGTAGTTGTAGTAATAGTAGTAGTATTAGTAGTAGTAACAGTAGTAGTAGTAGTGGTACTGGTAGTAGTAGTAGTAGTAGCAGTAGTTGTTGTTGTTGTCTTTGTTCTTGCTATTGTGGTGGTAATGGTAATAGTGGTGGTGGTAGTAGTAGCAGTAGTAGTAGTAGTTGTAGCAATAGTGGGGGTAGTAATGGTTGTGGTAGTAGTAGCACCAAAATAGTAGTGCCACCAAGGGAAGGCGTCCATTTTGTGGTGAAGGGGGTTAAAGAAAGCCATATCCAGCCCCGGTCGAAAAATCTCCCCGAAAAATGAGAGAGAGAGAGAGAGAGAGAGAGACCAAAAATACGTCCTCTGCTTTAAAGCTTATTAAATGTGGCAAAATTTTCGGCAGTGCATCAGAAAAAAAAATTGTGTTCTTTTCCCTTAATTCTTCGTTCTTCCTTTTTTTTATTCATTGTTTTGTTGTTGTAGGAGTCTGGTGTAATGGTAATAGTTATTCTTTTTAGTTCTTTGTACTAGTTCTCTGTTGATTTTCTTTGTGATGTAATGAAAGAGGCTACAAATGTACCTATGTATCTTCCTATCAATCTGTCTATCTATCTATCTATATGGTGTACAGATTATGCTGCTGTACGTGTGTGTGTGTGTGTGTGTGTGTGTGTGTGTGTGTGTGTGTGTGTGTGTGTGTGTGTTTGTGTGTGTGTGTGTGTGTGTGTGTGTGTGTGGATGACGAGAAACCACTTCTATGCGGAATAAAATTGTCAGGCGGTACCAGGAATACACTATCTCCTTTTTACTTTAACTAAGCCTAAAATTGCCATCTCTTCATTCCGACCGCAGAGTTGTAACAGTAGATGAACACTGGAGTATGATGCTAGTCACGAAGAGGTGGAAGGGAGTAGAACCGTAGTATCGTCTTCTGCCACAGAGCTACATGAAATAAGTGCCAAAGGACGAAAATTTGGGCCAAGTTTAAGTGAAAGGAGTATTGTCTGTCTGTCTGTCTGTCGTTACGAGTTGAACTCTCTGCACGGTCATTTTTCTCCTTTCACTTTAACACTCCAGCGCGATGACCTATTATATATTTCGATTTTGCCACCTCCAGACGATTTTGCGAAG
>NC_136975.1:5664185-5706685 GCF_032717465.1 Coenobita brevimanus | reverse complement strand
AAAGACAGGATGGTCAAAGATGGACGAAGAGGAGGAGGAGGAGGAGGAGGAGGCTGGATAATGACTCTACCAGCCATTATTGGGTTCCCTTAGAGAGGGTGGAATATGGGGTCAAGAAAATACCGCCCATTAGTTTTGGGTTAGAGAGAGAGAGAGAGAGAGAGAGAAAGAGGAGGAAGAAGATTTCACCATGATTTATTGTATTATAGTGGTAACGAGATATAAGGGGAGAGGGAGGGAGGAAGAGAAGGGACAGAGGGAGGGAGGGAGGAGGAGGAGGAGGAAGAGAAAGAGGGAGGAAGGGAGGGAGGTAGGAGGAGGAAGGGGAAGAGAGAGAGGGAGGGAGGAGGAAGAAGGAAAAGGGAAGGTATTAGCTAAGATTTAAGGAAGGTAATCGCTTAAAGGAGGAAAAAGTGAGAGAAAGAGGAAAAAATAAGGGGAAGGACGAAATGTAAGAGAGAGAGAGAGAAGAAGGGGAAAATGGGGTAAGGAAAATGATAAATGATGCTAATGATGTCGGGATAACCAATATTAATGGTGGCGGCTGCATAGTCTTAGCAATTTTCCCTCCTATGTTCCTGCTTCCGTATTTTGTTCAGGGAAATATCATGCGATTTTGTTCTGGCAGTGTTGTGTTGAGGGGGTAAGGTTGTAAAAGAAGGGAGGGGACTGACGGACATCAGCAAAACCAGGCCGCTCCACCACGCGTTCATATCGGTGCCACCATGTGAAGGCTTCCATCTCCAGGCCAGCGAGACGTGTGCTGAATGTAAACAAAAAAGCGAAATTTAAACTAGTTAAAAAAAATCTTTAAAAGTCCACAAAAGAGAATCTAAAAACAGAATTTTCCCCGAACTATAGCTAAAGAGAGCAAAAAGAAAATCAAATAGAGAATCCTTTACGAATATTAGCTCATAAAACTCCATTTGTCAAAGAGCAAAGCGAAGAATATATACCGTATCTGAGACAGTATTTCGGCTCTGCGTTCATTCCATAGCACTTCTTCGTGACTAGTACCACATTCGAGTGCTAATCTGTTGTAACAACCCAGCATTCACCATGGCTGGAAGGCAGTTTTATGCCAGGTTAGAGTAAAATGAGTATAGACTATAAATATTCACAACAATCCGAGTGTCAAGTAGGCATAATATTTCTCTCCTTAAAATGTAGATGTGATGGAGGATGAGAAATACACTGATTTTATATTAAGACATACTGCAGACTAATTAATATTTAGCACGGAGAAGAGAACAATGTTGAGGAACGAAAGGAGGCAGGGAAGAAAGGATTTGCAGATAGTGAGAGGAAGAGGCGAGGGACGGCTGGACACGAAAGAGGAGAAGAAGCTAGTGGAGAGAGAGAGAGAGAGAGAGAGAGAGAGAGAGGTAAGCTGAGACAAGAAGGGAAGCCAAGTGGGAGAGGAAGATAAGGCAGGAGAAAGGCAACAGAAATCACAGGACAGGAGAGGAAAGGCTAGAGAGAAAGGAGGAGAGAAAGTGAAAAGGAGAAAGCATGAGAAGGAAGGGGAATAGCAGATAACGATACAGAAAGGGTGCTGGGAAAGGGGAATTGTAGATACGAGAGAGAGAGAGAGAGAAGGAGAGAGAGAGAGAGAGAGAGAGAGAGAGAGAGGGTGATGGGCACCATTTATAAGAATTAGTAGGGGACGTGGGAATTGTGTGGGCTTCCTTACCCATTTCTTGTGGTCATCTTATTACTCTTTATCTCTCTCTCTCTCTCTCTCTCTGTTTCATTTTTTTCTCTCTTCAGTCAGGGTCTTCATCACTTATCCTCCTCTTCCTCTCTTCTGATTCTCCTCTTTCCCCCTCGCTTTCCCCTCTCCATCTTCTCTCATTACTTCCTTCTTTCTCATCTCTTCTTCTGTTTGTGACTTTTATTAACATTCTTCTTTGTACACTTTTCTTAATCTTCAGTCGTTCCTCCTCCTCCTCCTCCTCCTCCTCCTCCTCCTCCTCCTCTTCCTCCTCCTCCTCTTCCTCCTCCTCCTCCTCCTCCTCCTCTGAACTCATTATCTCGCATGCTGTCCAAAGCTTTTCCTTATTTTTCATTCTCCAATCTTCATTTCCCTCCTCTTATTCTTCATCTTAATTATTTTCCATTAACCTTCTTTCTTCTTCCTTGTCTTCTGAGTCTTTATTTTCTTACATTTTTCTTGTTTTCTTGTCTCATGTTTTCTCCAACCCCTTCTGTTTTAACTGCAAAAATCTATGGTTTTGTTTCCCTATATGAAATTTATTTCTTCCTCTTTATCATATTTTATTTGTTCTCCATTTTCTGATGTGTTTGAGGAGTCTCTCTCTCTCTCTCTCTCTCTCTCTCTGTTAAAACGCGCGAGAAGGCTAAGCTGCTTCCCACCCTTACGGTCATTGAAACGTGGCGAGTGTAATCGTAGGCTTTATTTTTCGTCTTTTGCATGTTTTTTTTTTTTTTTTTGGAGGGGGGGTTACATACTCGATTTTTTTTTTTTTAGCTGTTTAATTTCATTCTTACAGTATATATATATATATTTGGTAAAGTTTGATTACTAATTTTTTTTCGATTTTGTTTATTTGATCGTAATTTGTCTGCTTTTTTTCCCATATTTATTTATTTATTTATTTTTCATTTACTTGGTGTCGGTAATGTCTCGCTGTTGTTTTTTTTATTGGTGTATAAATGTTTTTGTTCTGGTGTATTTTTCCGTCTCAGTAATTTTGCAGTTTCAGTACACATTGTTTTTCTCCAGAGTTTTTTTTTTTTTTATGGCTTGTTTTCACTGGTTATATATTTTTCCCCATTCTGGTTCAGTTTAATTGTGTGTGTGTGTGTGTGTGTGTGTGTGTGTGTGTGTGTGTGTGTGTGTGTGTGTGTTTATAAACGTGACCAAAACTGAGTATTTTTAATTCAGTGGTTTAGTTTCATTAATTTCTTTCTTCAGTAAAATTGTGGCACCGCTGAAAAATTTGGTGTTATTGTTCTTTTCATTTTTTGTTTTTCTCTGCATCCTCCTCGTCCTCGTCCTCGTCCTCCTCCTCGTCCTCCTCCTCGTCGTCGTCGTCCTCCTCGTTCTCGTCCTCCTCCTCGTTCTCGTCCTCCTCCTCGTCCTCCTCCTTGTCGTCGTCCTCCTCCTCCTTCCGTGTCCTCTTTTCAAGTCTCTTCCCACTACTCTCTCCTTTCCCTCTTGTCCCACTTTAATTAACTTCTTTTCTGTGTGTGTGTTTTTGTCTGTTCCCCTGTGACTTTTCTTTTTTTTCTTTTTTTTTTTTACTTCAGAATGTTGGTTTTTCCTCTCTCCGTCCGTGTCTCAGCTTCCTGGTTCTCTCTCTCTCTCTCTCTCTCTCTCTCTCTCTCTCGCTTCTGCTCGTTTAGTTAATGTCAGCATCATCTAATTTCCCTCCTCCTCGTCCTCCTCCTTCTCCTCCTGAATAAATATTTTGATATAGACCGGTCGAGTCAAACCAGAAGTAATGGCTGCAAAATCATGGGAAAACGATTCCAATCCCACGAAGCAAAATACTTCTTCTTTAACAGAGTTGTAAATATCTGGAACAGATTACCCTCAGATACCGTGAACAGTATCTCAATTGAGACATCCAAAAACAAATTAGACAAGTATTTGCACGAAAATCCTCAGCTGACTCTTTTTCTGTCCGAATAACTTGCTTTTATAGCTACGGTACATGTAAGTTCATGCCCCCTTAGTCTACAAGACACCCCGTAAACAATGTACCCGTACATAGTGTTGCGTCACGATATTATACATTTTCAATTTATTCGGTGCAAACAAAGCAATATAAGCACAGATTAGGATCTGCACAGATAACCCTGAGTTAACGGTCACTACTCTTACTTTCGACCTGTGATGGGCTGTGGATCACTGAGGGTCCCTGTTAGTCAAGTGACCACCATCGGGATTTTTTTAATGTACCAGGGGTCACTGCTTCAGGATGAAACTTGTGTACTGTCCCACATGGGAGAGTTCCTTGTCTCAGTGGAGTGAACGGAGCTATTGCCTGATTGACTGCTGCCTACCTAAAAAGCGCCAGGGAAGGTTGCCGCACCACCCCTAAACATCCACTCTGTGCATTGCACATCCACACTGTGCACTGTGCAGTCCCCTTTTATCTAAGACACCCGTCCTATATACTTTTCAGTCTCCCCAGCGCAAAGAAAGCAATATAAGCACAGATTAGGAGCTGCACAGATAACCCTGAGTTAACGGTCACTACTCTTACTTTCGACCTGTGATGGGCTGTGGATCACTGAGGGTCCCTGTTAGTCAAGTGACCACCATCGGGATTTTTTAATGTACCAGGGGTCACTGCTTCAGGATGAAACTTGTGTACTTGTCCCACATGGGAGAGTTCCTTGTCTCAGTGGAGCAAACGGAGCTAGGGCCTGATTGACTGCTGCCTACCTTAAAAGCGCCAGGCAAGGCTGCTGCACCACCCTAAACATCCACACTGTGCAGTGTGTAGCTTCCACGTTATGTCCACAGACTTCCCATTAACTCAATGTAACTGGTTTATAATGTCATGCCGTAACTATTATTTTATTTGTTTACTTTCTCTTTCAGGTTACTCTATCGGGTAGCTTATAGATAAAGTATTATAGAATGTGACTTTTCCTTTCCAGTGTTTCCTATAAAATTTCCATGTCAGTTTTTCCATGCTGCATGGTGGTTTTTCTCACTTTTTCCTGGAGGGTTTGGTGGTGGGGGGAGCCTTCTTGCTTTCCTATCCTTATCCTTCAACATGTAGAGTTAGATCTTGTAGTCATAGTTTTCTCTAACAAGCAGCCTCGAAAGGACCATAAGGTCTGTTGCTGTTTGCTTTCCTGTGTAATCCTGTGTAATCCTCCTCTTCATCTTCTTCATCTTCTTGTTCCTCCTCCTCCTCCTCCTCCTCCTCTTCTTCTTCTTCTTCTTCTTCTTCTAGCTCAGCATTTGTCTCTATCTTCACTACAATAGTACCGAAAAATGTCCTTGCCTGTGTTCCATTCACACACAATATTGCATTCAGTGGAAGGTTGTAAAAATCTACGGTATTCAAGTGCCATTTTTCGCGTCCATATTGTTAGGGTGGCATTGTTAAGATGTTGATAAATAAATTCCAGATATAAATAAACAGTGGGTTCTTTAATTACATATAAGGAAGACGGAAGTATTTTGATTAGGAAGCGCCACGTGTGTGTGTGTGTGTGTGTGTGTGTGTGTGTGTGTGTGTGTGTGTGTTTGGTCAAGGGGCAAGAGAGTAAATAAAAAAGGTACACACTGAAATAGAGCGCACACACACACACACACACACACACACACACACACACACACACACACACGCCTCCAGCACAACCACTTTATTTTACATTTTTTTTTAGTACCAAGTGACCCTATCCAGATCCATAAAAGAGGCTGGTAGTGGTAATTGTTAAACTTATATCTCACCACCAGCCAATAACTCAACTAGTTTCGTCCTGCAGGCTCAAATTGTACAGACTCAGGTGTTCAACAGGTGTACAGGGACAATGCGTTTCGTGTCTTCTTTTCTCTCGCCATTCTCTTTTAACTTTCCCCATGTGATGTCGTAACTTAACATTTTACTCTTACTGTTACTAGACTACTTAGTTTTTGGAGAGGTCTTTCGTGGTAAGGAGGTTAAGTAATAGAAGTCATAGTGAAGGAGCAGTAGTAGTTGTAGAAGTTGTAGTAGTAGTTGTAGTAGTGGTAGTGGTATTAATAGTAGTGGTAGTAGTAGTATTGGGTGTAGTGATAGTAGTAGTAGTAGTAGTACCAACTCCAGATGTATGTGAGTGTGAACCCAGTCGACTGAAGGCTGCCCTCTCCTCCAGATCACTCTCTTCCTTTTGGGGGGATATAGGGATCGAGCTGAGGGACGTATGTATAACCAGGCATCCGCACTGCCCAGTTATAGCAGTGCCACCACATGAAGGCGTCCCTGTACAGCACCTGAAGAGGGTAATAGACCTTAATATTCTAGCCCCTCAATTCAACACATCTCCTGTAAATTTAATATAAGTGTCAAGGAATTGCAAAATTAAAGAAATTCTCGAGATGAAAGAGATGAAGCGCCTCTTACCCCCAGCCAGTACCGCGGGACTGTTTATATTTTCATTTTTATTCCCCATGCATTATTTATTCAACAAAGTGCATTTTTACAAGTGTACACGGGCAGTTAGCATCTTATCGTCTGTGTTTCTCCTTACTTCCATTTTTACCCAGTCATTTTTATAAAATTTTTCTCATTTCAGTCAGTGAATAAGTGGACGATTTTGGTTAGTCTCGGAAGGATCTTTAATATAAGGGTTAAAGAAGGTTATGTCGAACCCCTCCCTCTTCAGACGATTTTATTTAGTCTTGGAAGGATCTGTGGTAGTGAGAGGGTTAAAGTATTTTGTAGTAAACCCCTCCAACTCCAGACCATTTTATTTAACCAGCATAAGGGTTAAAGTATAGAAACCCTCCCATTTAAATAAACCCAATATGTATCAAGTAGACCGAATGTGACAGTAATCTTAGTGAAGAAATTGATACAGATCGGAGCATTTATTTTTATCAGCCACAGTGTACGGTTTAACTCCTTCAGTTCAATGACACATTTCCTTATCCTTACTCTCTCCAGACGATTTTATTCAGCGTCGGAGATAATTCTGGAACTGTAGGGGATTAGCTGTGGCGGTCATTTATCCCCGTCACATTAGCAAATCCCCCTAAAGTGACTAAAATCGTCTAGGAGTAGCAAGAAACAAACCAGTCATCACATCACCAGAGTCAAAACATTAAACTCACATCTTCCATAGTCCTTTTACCTTAACTTGGCTCTGATTTTCGTTCTTCTCAAGCTTATTTCACGTATCTTAGTGACAAATTAAGGCAATACTGTGGCTCTATATCTCTTTCACATGGCACTTCCTCGTGACTGACATCATAGTCTAGTGTTACTCTCTTGTTTCAGCTTAGTATTCAAGATGGAGAGAGAGCAATTTTTAGGCCAAATTAGAGTAAAAATAAGTAAATAGATAAATAAAGGAAGGAAGGAAGGAAGGACGGAAGGGAGGAAGGAATGAAGGAAGGAAGGAAGAAAGAAAGGAAGGAAGGAAGAAAGGAAGGAAGTATGGTGCCATTATTTTCATCCTCCAAACAGTGATATTTTAACAACCTAGCCTCGTCTTCGTGGCTATTTTCATCCTCATAGCCTCCAAGTGACCTTCATTTGTTTAGAGTCAGTCTTGGTCGTGTAGTCTGCGTCCGCACTTCCTTGCCCCTCAATATGTGATGCGTCTGTACGTGTTCGGCTTCCCTCGACACCTTCTGCCAGGCGCTGGACAAGACGGGGCTCATTAACCTCTGACGGGGACGGTCCTCTTTTTTCTTTTTTTTCTTTTTCATTTGCGGTGTACTAGGGTTTTTGTTCCTGGATAAAGTCTATTTTGGACGCAGTATGTTTGTATGTATGCATGAATGTACAGTATGTATGTATGTATTAGTGCGTGTATGTATGTATGTACTCGTATTAATGCGTGAATGTATGTATGTACTCGCATTAATGCGTGTATGTATGTTTGTATGTATGTATGTATGTACGTACGCGTATTAATGCGTGTATGTATATGTATGTATGTATGTATGTATATAGTATGAATGATATATGTATATATTTATGTTATGTATGTTTATGTGTATGTGTATGTGCTTGTATTGTTGCGACACACTCTTCATATGGTCGAGCAGCTGTATTATACACGTTCAGATCATGCAGTAGGGATCCTGAAGGTCAACAGAATCTTTAGGCCGAGAATTAACACTTTTTGCTAGAGGGGAAATGACCCGCTGCTACCCAGTGAGTCACCCACATAAACAATACAGATAAGTAATGCTTTTTTGATTGTACGGTAAGAACTACATGTCGAAAGAGTAGGGTGAGAGGGAATAAGTGCATTTTCCAGCCTCTCTTTCGTAGGACCCTGCCTTGATAGCTATATAAATTGCATATTAGTGCTTCTCACTTTTTTCCTGCCGGCTGCGTTTAAGTTAGGCCCCAGTGGATCAGAGAACAAGCTTTCTTCAACAGCCTTGTTTTAATCTTAAAAATATCAAAGCCATAACCTACCCTATAAGAAACCGACACAAAACGACCTAGTGTTGGCGATTCTCTCTCTCTCTCTCTCTCTCTCTCTCTCTCTCTCTCTCTCTCTCTCTCTCTCTCTCTCACACACACACACACACACACACACACACACACACACACACACACACACACACACACACACACACACAGTAACAAATCCTGAATACATTTTTTAACCTTATGCTTGGGTTGTCTTTCTGTTGCTGTCTCAAAACATTTTCTTGCGTTCAATCTGTGCAGTGAAAGGAATAATGTTATAATAAATAATTAATATTATAATAATAATAACGACAATAATAATAATAATAGTAATAATAATGATAATAATCTATCTATAGGCAGACGCCATATTCCTGTAAGGAGTAGCAGTGTGTCTGAGTTAGTTTTTTACGGGGAGGGGCACACACCCTCCGCCGACCCACTTGCTGACACGAAGGGAGCACGTGTGGGTTGGTTATGTGGTTATCACCCAGCTTTGTAAATGGCATCCTGGCTTACAGGAAACCATTAGGCTTGTCACTCAATGTAAAGCCACCTGAAAAGGAAGGAAGAGTGATAAAAAGAGACATGAAAGATGGGAGAAATAGGGAGAGAAAGGAGCAGACACAGAAAAAGAATGATAAAGGTGAGGGAAGAAGTAGGCAGTACTACATCAAGTGAGAAGATGATAGTCTATAATAATAATAATAATAATAATAATAATAATAATAATAATAATAGCATTCATCATCATCATCATCATCGAAGTCATCATCATCATAATCATCTCCATCGTCATATTGACGCTGATGCTGATACTGATGATGGACTTCAGAGTCATGGTGATGATGATGAAGGCGGTGATGATGACAGAGACGATGATAATGATGATGATGATGAATATGGAAAATGAAACCCATCTCGATTCTGGAAGAGCAGTAGCATCCTCAAGGTTGGAAAAATACGAATGGTAGTCGAGTAATGTGTAGAGAGGGGCAGAGGGTGGGAGAGGGGACAGGGGGAGAGGATGGGAGAGGGGAGAGAAGGGGGAGAAGGGGAAAGGGAGCGCTGTCTTGCCTCTTGAACTCAACCACCTCCACTAGCAAGGCCTTTGGAAATGGTGAATTGGTGCCTTCTTAGTATTCATAGCGTCTGTGTAGGGCTCATTCGTGGCATAGGGCGTTTAGGAGGGTGGGAGGCGGTCCAGATGCTGCGGTGAATTGTGGGAAACTTGGAGGTAGGTGTGGGGTTGCTGTGGCAGGGGTGGGGTTATGTGTGTGTGTGTGTGTGTGTGTGTGTGTGTGTGTGTGAGAGAGAGAGAGAGAGAGAGAGAGAGAGAGAGAGAGAGAGAGAAGGACAGGTTCTCTCTTCCTTCGACAAGATCATTGTTTAGATGCATATTCTCATATCCTAATCCCCTGTCTTCCTCACCACATCAAACAAAAGCTAAGAAAACTGTCTAGCGTTAGACTGAAGGAAACAAAGACATCCTTGTGCTGAGGTAACTCGATCAATCTATTGCCAGACGCCTTAATCCCGTAAGGGGTGGACAGAAACAAATCGCCTCCATTTCGTCCTGTCCCCCGCAACTTCACTGCCCTGTTAATTAGGACACCTGTACACGGGTCACAATTATTTTTTTTCTTTTCTTTAATTGTTTTCTCCTCGGTATACCATTTTTTTTTAATAGTTGAAATTCGGAGGGAAATGTTATAAAGTGTAGCAGTCTGTTAGTCACGGTCTCTCTTTTCAGCATTCCAGTTTTTTTTTCTTTTCTGGTATTCTCTTTTATTTCGCGATTCTACGGTTGAGTAATTCCACCGAGGGATAAATGGATGCAGTGTGTTGTATGACTCTCTCTCTCTCTCTCTCTCTCTCTCTCTCTCTCTCTCTCTCTCTCTCTCTCACCTATTATCAAGCTCGGTGAATCACTTCCTCCACACCGTATTTTAACACAAGCAGATGAGAGAGAGAGAGAGAGAGAGAGAGAGAGAGAGAGAGAGAGAGAGAAATCCGTCCACTAAATCATTTTTCCTTTGGAAATAATTGGGAGTCTGAGAGAGAAAGAGAGAGAGAGAGAGAGCAGAAGAAAATAAAATCAGACCTTAAATTGTTCATAAAACGTGGAGGGGAATGAGGAAATAAAACCGGGACTCGACGTGGAATTGAGAAAGTGAATTGAGAGAGGAGGAAAGGGAGTAGAAAAAGACATTAAAAAGACAGATTCACATTTACGAGTATGAAGGAGAATTTGACAATAACTCCAAAAATTGCCAATAATTTCGAAGGGCACGAGATGTGATAGTATGACACAGAATGATAGCAAAATAATATTAATAATAATTATAATAATAATAATAGTAATAATAATTATAATAATAATCAAGAATGTGCGACAAGTCAGTCTGGATGTAAGTGATGTAAATGAATAATGAAAAAAGAGTAAATTTTCAATCGAGTGATGTCACGATCATTGTGTGAGGGATACTTGTTTTGCGGACGTCATTATCATCGTCGTCGTCTTCATCCATCGTCATCATCATCAGTATCATCATCGTCGTCATTTTCGTCTTCGTCGTCGTCATAATCATCATCATCATCATCATCATCGTCGTCGTCGTCGTCGTCGTCGTCGTCGTCGTCATCGTCTTCATCATCATCATCATCATCATCATCATCATCATCTTCATCATAATGATTCCTTGGCAAATAATAAGCTAGGAAGTAATAAAAAAAAGGACTCAATATAACTATCCGCATAAAATCAATTGCAAGACCGAACCTTTTCCCGGGGATGAGAGTGTTATGTAGAATTTCGCTTTCCAGTACTGGCGAAGTACGAATAACAGGGTGTGATTAATAGATCAGTATATAGGGAAGATAAGGTAGCTGTGTGTGTGTGTGTGTGTGTGTGTGTGTGTGTGTGTGTGTGTGTGTGTGTTTAGTTTGGGTATTAATTTTGGAGTAAGCGCAGAATTTGACCTTAGAGCCCGTATTCTCGTAGGTTAAGGAAGCTCCCTAACACCTCTTCCTTAGCGATTTATTTTTGAAGAAGGATGTTTAATGTCTCTTTGAGCGTTAGTTATGCAGAATATGGTGATATTGTAAGGATCTGTGTAAGAGAAGAGAACAGCAAGGTGTAATAAGCTGTCTAAGTCGCTTATAAGAAAGTGTTAGGGAGCTTCTGTGAACAACTAGAACATAAGTCTAGGTCTCAAACTACCCAGGGCTTAAAATAAACACACACACACACACACACACACACCAAATAGAGAGAGAGAGGGGGAGAGAGAGAGAGAGAGAGAGAGAGAGAGAGCAACAACTGGACTATGAATCAGGAAATCCATTAGGTTTGGTAGTCGGTGTGAGCAAAAATGTGAGAATGAATAATAGAGAGTGAGTGAAGGAGAGAGTGGAAAGTGGGATAGCGAGGAAGTGAACTGCTGAAAGGATGAAAAGGCTTTGAGTAAGGCACTGTGTGTGTGTGTGTGTGTGTGTGTGTGTGAGAGAGAGAGAGAGAGAGAGAGAGAGAGAGAGAGATTTATGAGTGAGAGGTAGTTAGCATAAGGGAAGAAAATTACAGGAGAGAGAGAGAGAGAGAGAGAGAGAGAGAGAGAGAGAGAGAGAGAGAGAGAGAGAGGTGTTAGAAAATGTAAGAGTGAAAGAGCAAGTGAGAGTACGAAAACAAGAGATTCAATTAAAGCTGCCTTGGAAATGAGAAAATAGAGCGAGGGGAAATGAGAAAATAGAGCGAGGGAAGAGAGAGACTGTGTGGTTAAGTGAAAGTGAGTGGTTGTGGTGGTTGTGGTGGAGGGTGAGAGAGTGGGCGAGAGTGAGAGTAAGTCTAAGATGCGTTTGCCTAAGTGAGACAGTCAGGTTGATGGCATTAGAGATATCTTTAAAATGTGAAAGTAAAGTTGGAGACGAGCAATTAAGTGAAAGAGTAAGTGGTTGCGATGGAGAGAGAGAGAGAGAGAGAGAGAGAGAGAGAGAGAGAGAGAGAGAGAGAGATAGAGAGAGAGAGATGTAGTGAAATTGGGGTTAAGATGGGCTAAATGATAGGTTGGTGGCATTAGAAATATCTTTAAAATGTGAAAATAAAGAGAGAGACGAGGATGCCAGTTACGTGAATAAGTAAGTGGTTGTGATGGAAGGTGAGTGAGCAAAGCAAGTAAATGTCAAGGTTACCAAAGTGACGTTAATTGAAAAAGCAAAGGTCTGAAAATCAAAAAAAAAAAAAATACAAGAGTTCAGGAAGAGGTGAGGTGGAAGCTTAGGACAGAAAGTTAGAGAATGAAAGTGGGAGTAAGATGAAGCTGCATGAAAAGAGAGAGAGAGAGAGAGAGAGAGAGAGAGAGAATGAGCTGGACGCGTGGATAAGTGGAAAGCTGAGTGATGGGGATGAATAAGTGACAAGTGTTGAAAGTTCGAGTAAAAGTGTAAGGACCAAGAAATTAAGAATGAATAATCAATGAACTGAAGCTGTAAATATAGAATGAGAAATGAAGGAAGTGAATAAAAAAGCCTTTTAGGTCAGTGGAATAAAAAAAAGTTTAATCATGAGAGAAAATGAATTAGTGAAAGAGAAAGAGCAAGTGAGGTTGCAAACTAAGAGATTATTTTAAAACTCCTTTGGAAATTATATATTGAAGAGAGAAAAGTGAAAAGAGAGGGGGAGAGAGAGAGAGAGAGACAGAGATTTACGAACGTGAGAAACCGTTTGTAAGAGGGCACGAAAGCTATCTTGAAAATGAGAAAGTAAAGTGAGAAAAGAGGAGGCCCTGCGGGTAAAGTGAAAAAAGTGAGTGATGGTGATGGAGGGGGGAATGAGTGACAGGAGGTGTGGGAAATTACGGTGTCTTTGAGAACGAAAAATAACGCGGACGAAAAATCTCTGTTAATCCTTTTAGCTTGGTTGGGAGTCTTGCATTTTCATCCTTCAGTATCATTATAATTAGCTCCTTTTTTATCTCCTTCACTCCAACGACGTATTTGAAGCTTTATTCCTGTTACTTTCAGACGATTTTATTCAGCCCATCAAAATAAAGTCCATACTGACAGAAGGGGGGTTTATTTCCAGACGGTTTCAATTACCACTGTTGCCTTTATTAGTGGAGTCCTCAGTGATCCAGGGAGCGGGATTTTACCAGCGTAGTTATTCTTAGCAGTAGCACGGTAACTCAGTAAAGAGCCCTCACCCCCCCCCCTACAGAGAGAGAGAGAGAGGGAGAGGGAGAGAGAGAGAGAATTTAACATTTTTTGTGATGATTCAGAGCGCATACCTTTGAAAAGACGACACTGTCTCCCATTTTGATCTTTTCCTTTGACCCTTTCCACCCAAATTCTAATCACTTGTTCCTCTGCTAATCCCCAAACAGTAATCGAAATATGGTGCAGTTCCATATAATAGTATTTTCATAACGTAGCTCAGAGACAGAAATATAGACAGACAGACAGACAGACAAATCAAGAAAGTCCAGAACACAATCCTCTTGGCCAAAGGAATAATCTGAATTAAGTTCGTCTGTCTGTCACTTTATGGGGAGGACGCTCGCAAACCAACACCTGTCCACTGAAAAAAAAAAAAAATGAAAATACACCATACATTTTTCAACCATAGCTATTTTCTACGCTTTGTATGTCCCTGTAAAGTGAATAAAAAAATGGCGGATGGACGATAATGTGGGTGTGACTAAAATAAAGAGACAAAGGGAGGAAGGAGACACAAAGAAGAAGAATCATTTTACGAACACGAAACAGCCACCTCGCTCTGAGATGAGATGGAGTGGGGAATAAATGTGTGTGTGTGTGTGTGTGTGTGTGTGTGTGTGTGTGTGTGTGTGTGTGTGTGTGTGTGTGTGTGTGTGTGTGTGTGTGTGAAGAGCCTGGCGAGGAGAGACAAGTGGTCCAGAGGGGGGCTAGAAGAGAGCAGGAGGTCAGGGTCTGAATATGGACGAGTCTCTCTCTCTCTCTCTCTCTCTCTCTCTCTTTCTCTCACACACACACACACACACACACACACACACACACACACACACACACACAGGGGAGGAAGGGCAATAAAGAAACCGTGCAGGAGAGAAAAGAAAGAATACGAGACCAGAAAGAGAGAGGATTGGCAGGGAGGGAGGGAAGGAAGGAAGGAGAGGAGAGAAGGAGGGAAGGAGGGATGGAAGGGGCATTGGAGGAGGAGAATACAGTATGGTTGGAAATATCGTTGGCGGAATGGTAAAGGGAAAATGAATATGGATTTCGGAGGGGAGGGAGAGAATGAGAGAAGGGTTAAACGAAGTACAGGAGAGATTCCAGGTTTATATATGGAAAAGACAGAGAGAGAGAGAGAGAGAGAGAGAGAAGAAAAATGGAAAAAAAATGCGAAGGA
The DNA here is from genome assembly GCF_032717465.1 of Coenobita brevimanus. Taxonomy (NCBI): domain Eukaryota; kingdom Metazoa; phylum Arthropoda; class Malacostraca; order Decapoda; family Coenobitidae; genus Coenobita; species Coenobita brevimanus. Next base: position 5,692,183 of record NC_136975.1, on the reverse strand, counting down.
AATAGGTGACACAGCAAGGCTACCAAGAAAGAAACAGAATTTTATGTTCGAGTATATGTATGGGAAAATGCGCTTAATCCGGCTTCGTTTTATCTGGAATCCCTCTTAATTTGGACTGCTAATCACGTCCTATTGAAACTGCTTAAACTAGTCCAGTCTCGATGCAATTTACCTCACGCGTGTGTCTATTCGTATAAGCAGAATCTAAATCATAGTCCTTCAGTTTAATACTGTATATTGTACTGAATATTAATGTCGTAGGGCGTGTCTGACTGAGTAGGCCACTCCAGAAGATGCTCCCACCTCAAAAAAAATCTCTTCTAATTGGGAGTTACACAGGGAGAGAGAAAATCACGCAGGTAGGTTAAGGTTAAAGCAGAATAGAAAACAGTAAGGAAATGGAGAGGGAAAGAATAAGATACCAGGGAAAATAAAAAGTAAAAGTACATGTTAAAATGGAATGCATTAAAATATGTTAAAGTGAATGGAAAAAGAATATGGCAATTGGGCAAACGAAACACAAAATTTTAAAAGAGATACATTGTAGTGAAGTAAATGGTAGATATAGTAAACAAATAGATTAACAAGGTCAAAAAATAATGAGGGGAAAGCAAGAGAAAAAGGGATTTATGGAAAATGGGAGACATTCAGCCGAGGTAAACAGTTGGAGGAAAAGAAAAAAAACGGGAAAAACAAAAATGGAAAAATGCTATAAAAGGGGGGGACATTAAAAAACGGGGAGACATCAGGCCAAGAATAAAACACACACCCGGGATAAGTCTATTTTCCGTCTCTGGATCACCTCGTAACCCCCATCGAAAAAAAAAAGAAAAAAAAAAAAGGTTAGGAATGGAAGAAAGGACAAAGACTGAGTAGGAACCGTGTATTTGGGAAAAGAGAGGAAAACTGTACTTAGAGAGAGAGAGAGAGAGAGAGAGAGAGAGAGAGAGAGAATCAGAGGGCAGGATATATGGTAAAGAGGGGGACTGAGTATTATGAGAAGAAAAAAGAGAGAGGATATTGTTTGAGAGAGCAGAGAGAGAGAGAGAGAGAGAGAGAGGGAGAAAGAAAAAGCTGAGTAGAGGGTGTGGAAGATTGTGAAGAGAGAGGCTGCGTATTAGGAGTAAAAGAAAGCCTAGTATTATAAGAGAGAGAGAGAGAGAGAGAGAAACTGTGCTTGTGAGAGCAGAAAAAAGAAGAAAGTGTATGGAGCAGGGCAGATAGTAGAAACAGGGACCGGATATTAGGAGAAAGAGAGCTTAGTATTAGGAGAAAAAGAGAGAAATCTGTACTTGTGAGAGGGGAAAAAAGAGCAGAGTGGAAGGCAGGACAGAGAGGAAAAAACAAGAGAGATGATACTGCCTCAGGGAGAGTGAGAGGACGGAGTATGGAGAGGGAGAGAGGGAAATAGAGGGAATGATGGTTAGAAGAAAAAGAGAATATTAGACAGAGAGGAAAAAAAGGGTAGGAGTTGAAGAAGAGACAGAGTTAGAGGAGGGGCTAAGTATGAGGCAAACAAAAAAGGAAAAGCAAAGGAGAGAGAGAGAGAGAGAGAGAGAGAGAAGGGGGGGGGACTTCATGGGTGAGACGGAGTTAGAGGAGGGGCTAAGTATGAACCAAAAAGATAAGAAAATAAATGAGACGGTCGTGAGAGAGAGAGAGAGAGAGAGAGAGAGAGAGAACTTTAGGGATGAGACGGAGGGAGAAATAGCCAATGCTGGTAGGACACTGAGACTGTAAAGGAGGAAAGGAGAAACTGAAAGGAAAATAAAAAGACAGTATAGAAGACAGAAATGACAGCAAGGAGAAGAAAGGAAAAGAAGGAAGGAAAGCTACATGATATAGAATGAAAGAATGAAGAAGGAACAGGATGAGAGAATTGTTAGTATGTGGAAAGCGACAGATAACGTATAGAAAACGAAGAAAAGAAGATTGGAAAGATACAGAGATAAGGAAAAGAGAAATGGTAGAGAGAGAGAGAGAGAGAGAGCAGTCTTTCATCAGGCCTCAGGTCGTAACTCCCCTTGTAAGTGACCCTTGGCCCGGCTACTGACCTCGTCCACACACACCCTTATGACCCCGCGATCTAGTTTACCCGTCAGGAGGAAAGGGGCCGCGAGGAGAGCTGGAGGGGAGGGGGGCAAAAGAGGAGGGTGGGAGGGAGGGAGGATGAGGGCACGGAAACAGCTGGGTCGAGAAAGGGAGAGAGGAGAAAGGGAAGGAGAAGAGAGTAGGGAATGAGGGGGAGGGAAAGGAAGAGGGAGAATTTAGGATGTAGATGAAGGGTTAAACAGAGTCATTAGCTAGTGGAAGAAGCTGGTAGAAGGACTAAGAATGGCGGAGTTTGTGAGAGAGAAGGGGGAGACGAGAGAGGGGGGAGGATGGTTAGAGTGGGGGTGGGATAGGGAGAGGACCAATTTTGGGAATGAACGAAACGGTAAGTGTATTGAGAGAAGTGAGGGTAGAGGGGAAAGGAATGTAAATGATCAAAATAAGGGTGTCGAGAGGGAGGGAAAGAGAGGTAGCTTCAATGGAGAGGGGGAACTGGGGGAGGGAATAGAGAAAGAAGGGGATGAAAATATGGAAGAAGTGGAATGAAAGGAGGAAGAGGGGGGATTTCGAGACTGGGAGAAATAGGAAAGGGTGATTAGGTAATTGACCAACAGAGGGGGGGGGGATGGATTTCGAGAAGTGAGGGAGAATAATGGAGGAGTTTCGAGAAGTGAGGGAGAATAATGGAGGAGTTTCGAGAAGTGAGGATTGTAAAAAGATACTAAGACGGGGAAGATGATGGAAAGTGGAGAAGTTTTGAAGGAGATAGGGAGGAGGAAGAGAGTAGCAGACAGGAAGACAAGAGGAAGAGATAGGAAGTAAGACGAATGGGAGAAGGCATGTGAGAGGAGCTGAAGAAGAGAGAGAAGGAAGGAGGAGGTAGAATAAGATGAATATTCTATCAATACTTCTAGCAGGTGGAACAGCAAGTGAGGAAAGAGATCAGAAAAGTTAGTGAGCAAACAGAAGCCCGTTACATTAACAGCCGAGAAGGTAGGAAATGAGAATGAGAGAGAGAGAGAGAGAGAGAGAGAGAGAGAGAGAGAGAGAGAGAGCACTAACAACCACAAAATGACAAGACATATGAGGAGAGGAAGTGGGAGGAAGTGACGAAAAGTACGAGGAACACTGCATGAACACCCAAGGCGAAGGTAGCAAATGCCAGAAGGTAAAAACTAGAATAAGAGGGAAGGAAGCAGGAAAGAGGACGAATGAGAGAAATTAACAGAAACACCAGAGTAAAAGATACGAAACGGCGACATAAACATGAGATGAAGTAGGAGGAAACAAGAGAAAGAATGAGAAAGCCAGTGCGTTACCAGAAGGTGCCAGATGACAGGAAGTAAAGAAGAGTATTAAACCCTCCAGTACATTGATAACGAAGTGGATGATACGGAGTGACAGGAGATAAGCAGGAAATGCAGTAGGAGGAAATGAGGAAAGCAATGCGTGACTGGAAGTGAGGAGAACTGACACTCGCATCCAAGTGGAAGGTGCGAAATGAGAAGAGATAAAGAGGAGAGGAATGGGGGGAGGTAAGGGTGAGAAGGAGGAGGAGAGGCCAATACATTAAGAGAATTGTGAGAGGTGTGCTGGGAGGAGGGTAAGGCGTTGACCTGGGTTGATGCCTCCATGTTTACTGTTCTTGCGACAGTCTTAAGCATCAAGTGCCCCTACCCCCCATTGACACACACACACACACACACACACACACACACACACACACACACACACACACACACACACACACACACACACACACACACACACACACACACACACACACACACACACACACACACACACACACACATCCCCTCCTTACTAGTGTACGTCTGGACAATGCACGATAGTATTTTTTTTTATGTCTGTAAGAAAATTGACTAACGTGTATTTAGTACTAGAGAATATTATCCTCTTCGATAATTGAGGGGAATAAAAGTAGAAGTGCCTCATCGCGCTGAAAGGGTCCAAAAACAGAAAGGACGCCACCGCACTGGGAGGGTCTAGGTGTAATGTAATAAAATGAATCGCTAGAGAAGAAATGTTACGAGGCCCCCTAAGCTTACGAGAATACGACCCCACCTGGCATGCTCGTAACCCGGGAATGCTGGAGGTCGTAAGGGAGGTGGTGCAGTGTGGAGGACGACCCGACAATTGCTGCAGGGCTCCCTTACCTCAAATTTCTGTATAATTTGTGTCTGTTCTGTGTAGTCTCCCGTCTTTCGTTTTCGTCTCTTCCCGTTTTCTGTTCCTGTTGTTGCCACTGTTTCTTTTGGTAATCGTTCTGTTTTGTCATATATTTTGCATTATATCGGCATAATTTCTTCCTGTTTTGTTTATCTTTTCCTGTTTTATTAATGATAGAGTTTTTAACAGTAACCAGTATGTTTTCCTAGTCATATTCCTTCGTGTTAGATTCTCTTATTGCCCTCAAATTTTTACATTATTTGTGTCTAGGCCGTCTTCTCTCCTATCTTTTCGTTCCTGCCTTTTCCCGTCTCATTTGCTCCTGTTCTTCTTTGCCTCTGTTTTTCAAGATAGCCACTCTGTTTCCCTTATCAACATACTTCGCGTTAGTCTCTCGCATCAGTTTCTCAGCCATTCTCTTTATCGTATCGTGTTTAGTACCCTCTTATCTTAGACATGGCTTCTTTGTGTCTAGGCCCCAGTATCACTTCGTCTCACACTTGCCTCTTACTTCATAATCTGCACTTACTTTGTTGTTATTATTACTGTCCTTATGTATATCGCCGTAATACCCTCTTTCCTCAGACATGACGCAATTTTGTGCTTTTGCAGGTGCGTCATTGTGTCTCGCTCTTGCCGTCCCCTCCTCCTCCTCCTCCTCCTCTTCTATTTGTCTTGGTGTTTATGTTACTGTTATTTGTCATCATAGAGCTCTGTCACTTCTGTTTTGGCTCTAATTTGTACTTGTTACTTGCCATTGTCTCCTTGCCTCTTCCTCCCTTTATCTTGTCTTCCTGTGTTTTCACTGTTTATCTGTCTTGTGGTGCCTCTGTTTATCTGGCTTTCTTGTGATGTCTCCGTTTCTCTCTCTCTCTGTTTTTCTCTCTCTCTCTCTGTTTTTCTCTCTGTCTGTCTGTCTGTCTGTCTGTCTCTCTCTCTCTCTCTCTCTCTCTCTCTCTCTCTCTCTCTCTCTCTCTCTCTCTCTCTCCCCATGTCTTTTATCTTTCTTGTGTCGTCTTCGTTTACCTCCCCTTCGTGTGTTACCCTCATTACTGCAATTACTCGTCAGGTCACCCTTTCCTCTGCACATGATCCTCTGTTTTATATATACCTTCTGTCACACACCTCCTCTGCTCACCTGTTAATTGCTGCGCCTCTTTCCCCTCTCCTTCTTTATGTGTATTTCTCGTCTATCGCCCCCTCACTCACTTTCCTCCTCCCATTATTTTGCGCCTCCTCCCGATTCCTTATAATTATGTCTCACGTTTTCCTCTGTCAATCCTTTTTCCGACTATCCACCTCTCTCTCTCTCTCTCTCTCTCTCTCTCTCTCTCTCTCTCTCTCTCTCTCTCTCTCTCTCTCTCTCTCTCTCTCTCTCGTCTCTAATATACTATCCTAACTCATTACATTTACCATTACTGCATACATAAACCCGTATTGTCGCCCCTAACACCTCTTCTTTAGCGATTTATTTTTTGATATGCTTGGTTAATAGCCCTTTGTATATTATTTAAGCAGAGTATGGCGATATTGGAAGGAATTATTAAACATAGGATAGGGCAGTATGATGCAGTAGGCAAAATCAGTCGCTTAAGAAAAGGTGTTAGGGAGCTTCCATAACGAAGAGAATGCGAAACTCAGTCATGATCTCCAATTATCCCTGTTCGCCCTTCTCACATTTCTTTATTGTCTTCTGCTGCTCACTTCCTCTTTCTCCATGCCTTCCCTCACATTCTCTCTCTCTCTCTCTCTCTCTCTCTCTCTCTCTCTCTTATATCTTCTAATTCCTCATTTTTCTTCCGGCATTTTCTCTTGTCTTTCCGTCTGGCACATCGACTTTTTCTTCATCTCTCTCTCTCTCTCTCTCTCTCTCTCTCTCTCTCTCTCTCTCTCTCTCTCTCTCTCTCTCTCTTACTTTCCATCCCATTACTTCATACCTTCTAACCCTTACGACTTCTTTCCCTCTTCTTTAATCACCAGACGATTTTCATAGCCTAGGGGTTTTTTTGGGAGGGGGGTTTAGATTTAGCACTAATAAACCGTTTCCATAATATAGATTTTTCCTAAGCTGAAAGAAATCGCTTGAAAACAAAAATAAAAGAAAAACAATAAATACAACACCAATGGAGTTAATGGGGTAATGTCTCTCTCTCTCGACCTCCCTTTTTCTCCCCTCCCACCCCCTTTGTCAACCCCTCTTTTTCCCGCTCCCACCCCCCTTTGTCAACCCCTCTTTTTCCCGCTCCCACCCCCCTTTGGAACACCTCATTTCCCCTCCCACCCCCTTTGTCAACCCTTTTTTCCCCTCCCACCCCATATGTAACACCCCTTTTTCCACTCCAACCTTATTTGTCAATCCCTTTTTCCCCTCCCACCCCCTTTTTCAGCTCCATTTTTCCCCTCCCACCTACTTTGTCAGCCCCTCTTTTCTCCTCCCACCCCATTTAGTCCCTCAGGCAGTCCATTTCCTCCTAATGAGCGGCGATCAGAGATAATTATATTGGCACAAATAAATGGCACAGTGACACTCCACGATTTATTACCCCGTGCAAGCTCTCCGCCGCGCCAACTTCCCTCATTAATCGTGTCGTGTGCTGCCTCCCTCCCGCCCGAGATAAGCTGACGGATGAAGGCAGGCAGGCAGGCAGGCAGGGGGGTAGGCAGTAGCAGGCTTCGGGGTGAAGGGAGAACAAGGTACGAAGACAACAGGAAGGTAGAATAAAGAAAGCAGGTAAGCAGGCAGGGAGGTAGGTGGGTAGGCAGTAGCAGGCAGCGGGGTACATGGATAGGCAGGTGAAGGGAGAACAGGGTACGAAGGCAACAGGAAGGTAGAATAAAGAAAGCAGGTAGGCAGGCAGGGGGGAAGATGGGTAGGCAGCAGTAGGCAGCGGGGTAGATGGGCAGGGAGGTGAAAAGAGAACAGGGTACGAAGGAGATGGGAAGGTAGAACAGAGAAAGCAGGCAGGCAGGCAGGGAGGTAGATGATAGGCAGTAGCAGGCAGCGGGTAGATGGATAGGCAGGTGAAAAGAGAACAGGGTACAAAGGAGATAGGAAGGTAGAACAGAGGAAGCAGACAAGCAGGCAGTAGGCAGGCAGGATTGAGGTAAAAGGTTATCTGGGTACAAAGATAAAAGAATGTATTCATGGTAGGAAGGAAGGCAGGACAGGAAGTAATAAGGCAGAGGTAGGCAGGCAAGCAGATGACGGGAGCAATGAGTATAAGGAGAGTGGAGGGGAAGGAAAGGTGAGATGGAGGAAGCAGGCATGAAGATGAAGGAAGGAAGGAAGCAGGGAATAATCCAAGGAATGGGTTCAGGGAAGAAACCAGGCATTTGTGTTGGAAGGAAGGAAGGAAGGATGTAGGAGGCAAGGGAAGGGGGAGATGAAGGAAGGAGGTGCCGAGAGGAAAGCAAGCAAGGAGGAATTTAGACACGGCAGGTAATAAGGCAGACGGAAGGTGAGGCAGCGGTAACAGGAGAATATACAGCATGAAATTAAGAGATGGCGAAGAGACGGAGAGATGGGAGACTGAGGGAGGGAGGAGAGGAGGAAAACAAACAAGCAGGCCTAGATATTAGTCGGTAGGAAATCAGGCAGGAGAGTAATGAAGGAAATGGGGTGGAAGGACAAAACAAAACAAGCATGAGTTTTGGTAAGGTAGCAAGGCAAATAGGAAGTGAAAAAGAAGAAGAAGAAGAAGAAGAATGACAAGAAGAAGACGAGGACGTAGGCTGATCACATGAAAAATTCGGGACAAAATTAGATGTCGAAGAAGTGGATGGACAGGAGGTGAAAGGAGATGCTGGAAGATGGAAGGCACAGAGAGCAAGGATGTTGGTAAGGGGAGGAAGGGAAGGAGGTGAGAAGGAGATGGAAAACGATAAGAAATGAGGGGAAAAAAACGGAGGATGAAATTAGATGGCGTGGAGACGGAGAGGAAGTACGAGAACGATGAAAGTACAAGAAGGAGAACAAGGAGACGCGGATGATGGAAGGGTAGGAAGGAAGGAAGAAGGTGAAGGAGCAATAGGACGATCAGGAAACTGGAAAACATGGAGGATGAAATTAAATGTCGAAGGGAAGGAAAGAGGGGGGTGAAGGAAAGTGTTGGGAGGAAGGCAGGCGGAAAATGAGCATGAAGAGAGGCGGTGAAGTTGACGGAAGGCAGGCAGGCAGAGTAAAGAGGTAGGTAGGGAGGCAGTGTAAAGAGGTAGGCACGGAGGCAGAGTAAAGAGGTAGGCACGGAGGCAGAGTAAAGAGGTAGGCACGGAGGTAGAATAAAGAGGTAGGCACAGAGGCAGAGTAAAGAGGTAGGCACAGAGGCAGAGTAAAGAGGTAGGCACGGAGGCAGAGTAAAGAGGTAGCACGGAGGCGAGTAAAGAGGTAGGCACGGAGGTAAAGAGGTAAGCAGGGAAGCAGTGTAAAGAGGTAGTCAGGGAAGCAGTGTAAAGAGGTAGTCAGGGAAGCAGTGTAAAGAGGTATTCAGGGAAGCAGTGTAAAGAGGTATTCAGGGAAGCAGTGTAAAGAGGTTGGCAGGCAGGCAGAGTGAAGAGGTAGGCAGGGAGGCAGAGTAAAGAGGTAGGCAGGCAGGCAGAGTAAAGAGGTTGGCGGACTAAAGAGATAGGCAGGGAGGCAGAGTAAAGAGGTAGACAGGGAAGCAAATGAGGTACGCAGGGAAGCAGGGTAAAGGGGTAGGAAGGGAAGCAGAGCAGAGAGGTAGGCAGGGAGGCAGAGTAGGATGGTAGGCAGGACGACAGAATAAGGAGGTAGGCAGGGAGGCAGAGTAAAATGGTAGGCAGGGAGGAGACAGAGTAATGAGGTAGGCAAGGAGGCTGTATAAAGAGGTTGGCTGGGAGGCAGGGTAAAGAGGTAGGAAGCCACCCCATAAGCAGGCAGGAAAATGGACGGAGGAATCTGCGGGGAGGATGAAATATGAAAGCAGGGAAGGTAGGCAGAGGGTAGGCAGTAAATTAAGAAGGAAGGTAGAGGAGAAGAGGAGGTTAAGGTAGGCAGACAGGAAATCAGGGAATGTAGGCAGTGGGTAGGCAGATCAGGGATAATAGGCAGTGGGTAGGCAGGAGATTAAGGAAAATAGGCAGTGGTTAGGCAGGAAATGAGGTAAGAATAGCAGGATGTCAGGGAGGGCAGGAAGAAGATCAGGCTAGGACGACAGGAATTAGGAAAGATAAGCAGGAAATAAGGTAAGGAAAGCAGGAAAATACGGAAGACAAACAAACAAGTATGCAATCAAGCAGGTAGAATGGAAAGCATATCGGAACCGGCAAGTAGAAGAGCAGGAACCTGGAAAGACGGATCAGCAGAGAAGCAGGGAGGGGTGTAGGGAGGATGTGAGCGTCAGGTGGTTAACAAGAAAGAAGGAAGGAAGGAAGAAGGGAAAGAAGGGAGGAAGGAAGGTAGGTCAGGTAACGTAGATATAAAAGAACAAAATGAAAACAAAATAGATGGTTGTCAGAAAAGATTAAATACAAAAGCAAAGGTTATCAGGAAAAAGAAATGACCGGCGAAGGGGAAAAAATATATATGTCGTTGGGCTGAAAGACGAGTGTGCAGATAGAGGTGTGATCAGAAAGAAGTGTGTGCAGAATGAGGTGTTGGCAGAAACAGGTGTGAGAAGAAACATGGACAAATAGAAGTATGGGCAGAAAGAGGCATTGGCAGAGGTGTTGGCAGAGAGAGGTGTGGGCAGACTGTATTTAGACAAGGAAGCAGGCAGTTGGAGGAAGAGAATATGCTGTAAAAACAAACAAACAAACAAACAGATAAACAAACAAGAGTAGGCAAACTAGAGACGGGTAAGAAAGCAGACAGAGGAAGGGAGTTGGTATGAAGAGGTGTGGGCAGAAGCGAGAAAGGCAAGAGAGGGAACAGAGGAAGGATAGTCAGCATAAAGAAGTGTGGACAGAACAGAGAACAGGCAGACAGAGGAAGAGAAATGCGGGGAGAGAAAGACAAGAAAGCAGACATACAGAGGAGAGTAGTTGGCATAAAGAGGTGTGGGGAGAATAAAAAGTCACGGGAGCAGACAGAGGAAGAGAGTTGGCATAAAGAGGTTAGAATAGAGAATGACGAGATAGCAGGTAGGCAGAGCAAGAGAGTAAGAGATGTGGGTACATTAAAGAAAGATAAGAGAGGGACAGGTAGACTTAGGAAGAGAGGAAAAGATGTGGGCAGAAGGCAGAACAGAGAAAGGCAGGAGGGCAGAGGGACGAAGCGACTAAGAACTGTGGGTAGAAGAGAGAAAGCCAAGAGAGAGAAAGCCAGGCAGAGACGCAGAGAGGCAGGCAGAAGGGCAGACAAGGACGCAGCTAAGCATGAAGAGCTAAGTTTAAGATAATCTCCAGGAGGGGAAGGTGTTGTCTCTGATGCACCGGCCTGTAAATTCAAGCTGCATCTCCTTGCAAGCTGAGATGATGCTGACTGTCTCACATTAGCCCTTGCAACACGAAGACGCCTTATGTGTATTGTACTTGTTATATATATTCTTGCTATATTTGCACTGTTCTCGTTATATATGCTCTGTTCTTCCTATAAATATTTTGTTCTTTGCATCCCCAGACATTAATATTCAGCACATGAAAGAATATTCCACCTGTAGGGGTTAGGTGTAGTCTTAATTAAGGTATCTGACGTCTTTGGCTGCCCTCTTTTGGTGAGTTTTATATGGTAACAGGGAATACTTGATGATTGGGACGTCCTCGATCTGAAGGGTTTAGCGAGTGTAAGTGCATTAGAGAGATCGGTTAGTGACGGAGATAGATAGATAAATAGGTAGGTAGTTAGATAGATAGATAGATAAATAGGTAGGTAGTTAGATAGATAGATAGATAAATAGGTAGGTAGTTAGATAGATAGATAGATAAATAGGTAGATAGATAGGCAAATGAAAGTGCACTGATTAGGAATGGTTTATCAACGGAGATAGATAGATAGATAGATAGATGAAGACTGATGACTTCGAATTATAGACTGTGACCTGAACCAAACTGAGAATAAAATAAAAGCAAGTGAGATACTGTGAAAGACGATAGCTGAGAATATGGAAGACAGTGTGAGCAGCGAAATTGAACGAACGCTGTGAAACTGAACGCTAACATAAGAAATCGCCTGAGTAAAACGGTGTTTGGCTCCGAATTTGCAAATATTTTCGTCTTTTTTTCATTCTGTATATTTGTTTTAAGCATTTGATCATAAGTGCTGAAGAGACAAAACTGGAAAATGTGGAAGAGATAGTTGGTGTTTGTGGAAGAGACAGGTAGAGATGGAGACGGCTGAATTACACCAGGCGAAGTGAAAGTCCTTAGAGTTAAATGAGGAGAGAGAGAGAGAGAGAGAGAGAGAGAGAGGCTGTGTGGAAGAAAGAGATACAGACGGCTAAGTGAACAGCAGTGAAAATAAATGAGAAGAAATGGTGACAGTGAGAGAGAGAGAGAGAGAGAGAGAGAGAGAGAGAGAGACTGTGTGGAAGAAAGAGATACAGACGGCGAAGGGAACAGCAGTGAAAATAAATGAGAAGAAATGGTGACAGTAAGAGAGAGAGAGAGAGAGAGAGAGAGAAATGAAGACGGATGAAAGAACGACATTGAAGATAAATGAGAGGAAACGGAGAATGTATTATTTTAAGAGAGAGAGAGAGATCCAACTTCTCATCAGAATTTCCACTCTCGCACTTGCTGTCACGTGGCCGCCTGGGTGTTATGAATGTGTGATAAAGGGGAAGGCGGAGGAACATTTCACTATTAACACTTTCACTGTGATGAGGGGCTGGAGAGGGACGCCTTCACGCTTTGACATTGATATGAACGGGTGGCCTCGCTGTCAGGTAAAACACACGTCCCTCAACTTCCTTCCTCTTCCCTAAAAGGAGATTGGTGGGCTAGAGGAAAGGTGCACTTTCAACCTGCAGTCCACTGGGTTCGCACTTGAGAGGAACATGGGGCTACTAAAACAACAACAACAACAACAACAAAAACTACTACTACTACTACCACTGTTACTACTACTACCACTACTACCACCATCATCACCATTACTGCCCTCTCAATCTCGCATATAACTACCCTCTCAATCTTCCATCTTTCCCCGCGGCTCCTATTCAGTCTCACATATTTCTTTACCCTCTCAGTCCCACATCTTTTTTTCTAATGGCAGGATTTATGTCATCGTTCTCCAGTACCCTCAAAGTCTCGCCTTTTTATTTTCTTCTGAAGGGGTGTAATGTTATCTTTCTTATCTTCCACCAATACCCTATCAATCTCACATCCATTTTCTCTTTGTACCCTTCAGGTGGGTTTCTTATCTTTCTGCAATACTTTATCAGTCTCACATCCCCATTCTCTCAGTCGCCTTCAGGTGGGTGTCTTATCTTCCTCCAATACTTAATCAGTTTTGCATCCCCATTCTCTCAGTCGCCTTCAGGTGGGTTTCTTATCTTCCTTCAATACCCTGCCAGTCTCTCATCCTCATCCTTTCTTTCTCCTTTAGGTGGGTTGTCTCGTGAGCAGCCTCCGTCGAGACCAGAGCAGATCTGGGACAACCCCCTCCTGCGCCCTGCCTTCGAGAACAACACCACCGTCAACTTCGTCACCTCCACCGGCCGCGTTGCCTACCTGCACTGCCGCGTCAACCACCTAGGCAACAGAGTGGTAGGTGGCTCTGTTTTTACTTTATTGATTTATTTAGAGGTTGAGGTATGGGTCTAGATGGTGCTGGTTGGATTCTTGTTATGGGGCTTTCGTGATTTTGTGTTTGATGTCCTTTTTTTTTTTCTTCTTCTTTTATTAACATCTCGTCGTCGGAGTGGTAAGTTCTGCTTCCCAGAGGTGAGATTCGGGTCTAGGGTGTTCGTACATTGTGGGGTAAGGTTGTACAGCCTTTGTTCGAGAGTACGTGATGGTGTGTGTGTGTGTGTGTGTGTGTGTGTGTGTGTGTGTGTGTGTGTGTACGAGTGCGCGACACACTACAAAGTTATACGCACCCCACACTCCCACACTACATACCTGCCAAACACTATTGTCATGCACTAAAACAAACCACATAGGAGGCAGGTGAGGGACGATTGTATAACTAGGTAACTCCAAAGGCCCTGTCATATCAGTGCCACTACATGAAGGCGTCCTCTCCATCACTAAGTAAGCAAGCAGGAAGGCGAAGTAAAAGCGGGGAATAATGAGCGCAATAAACATTTCAGGACCGGCACGCGCAGTACACCGACCCACGTCCTTCATTACGCGAGGCAAAAAGTGAAGTAAACTGCCTCTTGTCTTACGGTCAAGGAGTCACTCTTAGCTCTTCTCCAGCTAATGAAACCATTCCCAAGAACAATAGCTAATGGACTAGCGGGAGTCAAATTTGTAAAGGATATTAGTGCATTACTCCTGTTAACAAACCTAAATAGCACTCACAGTAACTTGTAGCACAGTTGGTTTTATTTTTCGTACTTTTTGTCTTTATCATTTAGCAATTGGATGTTAGGTCTATGGTGTTTGTATGAGTGAAGACAAACATATGTACAAACAGTCTCACACAGCACCTAGACTCGGGAAAGTTTCTGAATAGGGCCCCAGAGGCTATGTGTGATTTTTTTTTTTTTTTTTTTTTGTGTGTGTGTGTGACCGACTCTGGGCATAGGCTGCACAGCCTGCTTTCAAGGCCCAGTAGTCCTCTTACGTACCGCACACCTCTACATGTCACCACTTCGGCGCTAACACCCACCGTCCATACTGAATACATGCTAGGGCTGTCTCATACAGGACTGGTGTATTGGTATTAGCGGGGGTATTTTTACGACATGTCGGCGGGCCTTCTGGTAGATCAGTAAAGTCTGATTTTTCTGAAATTCAAATCCTTAAACTGTTCCCTGCCTCAGTGGGATTTGAACCCGGGTCCGTCAGGACTGCAGGCCAACTCTCTACCGATTGAGCCACATTGCGACTGCCTGAAAACAGCAAGATTTTTAGTTACTCCGAGAATGAGGAAGAAGAGAAGGGGCCACACTGGAAGACTGAGGCAAAAATTGATGGTCATGCAGTTTCTCCCTCCCAACAGGTTTCCAGTGCCTATCGTCATGTTAAGATCTTGCTGTGACCTTGCAACGACCGTGCTACGATCGTGCTATGACCATGCTACGACCGTGCTATGACCGTGCTACGACCTTGCTGTGACCTTGTTACGACCTTGCTATGACCTTGCTACAACCTTGCTATGACATCCCCTTCTTGTCGGGTGTGTGTCGTGGGCGGGTGAAGGAGTGGAGGGCAGGGAAGTGGGTGTGAAAAAGGAGGGAAGGTCTTTCACTCTTGACACTGATGTCCGTAATATAAGTCGCATTGTATACTTCGTAGCTCCTCTTCCTTAGCGATTTGTTCTGCTTTAGTGCCTCAGTATTCTGTCGTATGGTATTCATTTCGCATTAATATCGATAAAGGGTGCATAAAAAAATAGAAGAGGGTATTGAACTGTACTGGGGCAGAATAAAATCGCTGAGGAAAAAGCGTCATATAGTGTGCAAAAGCCACTTGTAATACGCCCCTGAGTCCCATTTTCGTTGGTTTAATAGCTGTCGTAACGCGTTTTCCTCAGTGACTGTTTTGCTCGTTCTCCCGTTGATAACGAGTTTTATATTTTTTCAAGCAGAATAAGTTGATCTCAAAATTATATGACAGAAGAGACGTAAGGTGCAATATACAAAAAATAAAAATAGAGGTGTAAAATAGGTAGGAAGACAACTGGGCCTCAGAGAAGGGTTGTTAAGTCCATGCCCAGAATCGGAAGCCTAGAAGAGTTACAACAAAGTCTCCTATGGAAGTGAGGAAAAGTTCCAACTATCAGGAAACTAACTGGGGTACAGAAATATTAATCTTGTGTATCACTACACATGGTTTTGAAAGTTCTCTCACTTTATAAATTCATGTTGGTGATGATGATGATGATGATGATGGTTATGATGATGATGATAATGATGATGATGATGAGGAGGAGGAGGAGGAGGAAATGGCTATCCAATTTCCTTTCATATTTCCTCTTGTTTGGGGAAGTAGAGAATCAATAAAAAAAAAAAAAAAAAAATTGACAAAAGAAGCGTCACAAGAATTTCTCTCTCTCTCTCTCTCTCTCTGTCTCTCTGTCTCTCTCTCTCTCGTCTTCTCCGCCTGTAAATTGTTATTGGCGCCCCCCACAGTGGCCCATTTGAGGTCGAAAGTGCACGAACAAACGTCGGTCAACCAGATCAAACGACCTCTAATTGTGCAAAAGAATTCTCTCTCCCTCTCCAATCAATTTCGCACACGGCCAACAATGGTGGGTCGAGAATGGGGGCCGAGGGGGGCGAGAATATGGGATGGGGGTATTTTTAGGTGGCATTTGAGGGGTGAGAATATTAAGGGGGAGCATATTTCCTGTAGCATTTCTAGGCATTGTACTAGCTTCTTTATTTTTAGTTATAGTTTACGTCTATTTCAGGCTGGATATTATACTAACCATTTTATTCTTAGCTTATTTTACGTCTGTTTCAAGCTAGATTTTCCATGTCTTTATTCTTAGCTATATTTCTACCCCTTTTTAAAACGATATATTCTTCTAACTTTTTATTCTTAGCTATATATTACGTGTGATTTAAGCTAGATATTCACCTTATATTTTTAGAGCTTTAGCATCGATATAGCTAGGCAGAGTAACATGCAGTGAGAGAGAAAGGTGTAATATGCGAAATAATCAGGACTTTATTCTTGCTTATTTTCGCTAGCACCTTATTCTTAGCACTTTATTCATGCTGACACCTTATTCTTGCTAGCACCTTATTCTCACTAGCACCCTATTCTTCCTAGCACCCTATTCCTTTTCTAACACCTTATTCTTAGCACCTTATTCTTACTAGCACCTTATTCTTAGCTCCATATTCTCGCTAGCACATTATTCTCGCTAGCACTTTATTGCTAGCACCATATTCTTGCTAGCACCTTATTCTTGCTAGCACCTTATTCTTGCTAGCACCTTATTCTTGGCACCTTATTCTTAGCACCTTACTCTTGCTAGCATCTTATTCCTGCTAGCACCTTATTCCTGCTAGCACTTTATTTTTGCTAGCACTTTATTCTTGCTAGCACTTTATTCTTGCTAGCACTTTATTCTTGCTAGCACCTTGTTCTTTCTAGATCGTTATTCTTAGCACCTTATTCATAGCACCTTTTTCTTGCTAGCACCTTATTGCTAGCACCATATTTTTGCTAGCACCTTATTCTTTGTACCTTATTCTTGTAGCACCGTTTTCTTGTTATTATTTTTTTACACCTGATAAACCTAGTAATTCATTTTTGTAATATTCCTAGGGCTTTAGCAGCTACATACTTTGCCACAGTAGCTTTCCAGAAGAGAGAAAAATATAATATGCAAAGAGAGAGAGAGAGAGAGAGAGAGAGAGAGAGAGAGAGAAATCATAGCTACATTATACGCCTCTGACACCTAGACATTCACTTCATTTACTTTGGTAATATTAATATAGGCTTAATATCGACATAATTTTCCATCTTAACTTTGAAAGAAATACAAAGCTAAAATGTACAAAATAAATCGCTGAGGAAGAGATCTTAGGAAGGCTCTCATTCCACCTGGCGAAACGGTTCTATAGCGACGGGTTGGAGAGTCAGAGGCGAAAAATTAATAAACTCTTACACAGTATTTGGGGAAGTTTGATGGATTCTTAGGACAGTAATACTCAGTTTCGTAAATCATTGCTCACTGTCTCGTTATTTATCGTAATGACGGTATTGGTAATTGTGTCCGCAAATTAGTAAAAATAGATAGACAGGTAGGTAGGTATAGATAGATAGATAAAAAAATAGCAGGCCTGGAAATAGATGTATGTGAAAATTAGCTTATTCCTTAATCATATAGGTATCCTTTAAAAATGTTACCTCTGTTGTCATCATTTTTAATAGCTTTATTTAATTTTCAATCCAGCACGCCCTTGTCATATATCGCATTTATTATTGTTATTATTATTATTGTTATTATTATTATTTTATTATTATTATTTTATTATTATTATTATTATTATTATTATTATTATTATATTATTATTATTATTATTATTACTATTATTATTATTATTATTGTTGTTATGATGATTATTATTTATATTATTATTATTATTATTATTATTATTATTATCATTATCATTAATATTATTATTATCATTATTATTATTATTTTTACTATTATTATTATTATTATTATTATTACTTACTATTGCTATTACTATTAATATTTTATTTGTAAATGTTATCACTATTATATTTTTTTAACTAAAGCCACGGTGATATTACAGGAAAATTACATTATATAATTCCAATGCTTCATCCGCAGCCTGAATTGCCAGTTTTCCCCAGTTGATATTACTAGGAAAATGAAAAAGTTTTGTCATTTTGAAATATCCCCGCCATATAGAAAAAAATTATTGTACCAGAATAATAATAATAATAATAATAATTGTTCATACGTTAGAGAATGGCTCGTATTATCACAGTGTTTTGTTCATATTTCAGAATGTTAAAGAGCGGTGTTATGCGTTTTGTCAGAGAGAGAGAGAAAGAGAGAGAGAGAGAATATTTTTATGTAAAAAAGTGTTTGCAAATTTTGAGGAGAGAGATAATTTATGTAAAAAAAAGTGTTTGCTAATTTTGAGAGAGAGAGAGAGAGAGAGAGAGAGAGAGTTTATGTAACAAGGTTTTGGCTAAGTTTGAGTAAGTTGAAAATCCGGGACTGCGATGGATCCTATGTCGACAAGTACAAAAAATGTATATAGCAAGGTTACTGAAATACAACATAGCAAAATTATTTCTATGCAAGTATGTATGTATGGATGGATGTGTATGGATGAATGGATGTATGTGTATATATGTATGTATGTTATGTATGTATGTGTATATATGTATGTATGTATGGGTTGATAGATGGATGGGTGTGTATGTATGAATATATGTGTGCATGTCTATGTATGTATGTATTTTTGTGTGTACCTGCGCGTGTATATGAATATGTGTGTATGTAGGTGTGTGTATGTGTATGTTTCTGTGTATATGTTATGTATGTTTGTATGTATTCTAGTGACAGGTTTGCACACCCCTGACATAGTTGGACTTTAAGTGTTCCATTCTGTATAGTTCAGTGGGAGTCGTGATATTTGTATTTTGATATCGTCTGCAGTACAGTGTTTCACAGCTCTTCGTTCACCTTGTTAAAATATGAAGTGCAGTGGATGTCTAAAAA
Source organism: Coenobita brevimanus (assembly GCF_032717465.1). NCBI lineage: Eukaryota > Metazoa > Arthropoda > Malacostraca > Decapoda > Coenobitidae > Coenobita > Coenobita brevimanus. The sequence goes on along the minus strand of NC_136975.1, from coordinate 5,673,657 downwards.
ATTTATTTGTTTTTTTAGTACACAGTTTCAAAGATTTATATATAATGTTTCAGCATGTGACGCACGCTGTGAGCCTCTCTCTCTCTCTCTCTCTCTCTCTCTCTCTCTAATAAACTAATTTTGAGGCAGAATACCTACACTATTTCAAAACATTTCATATAGTGTTTCAGAAAAAAGCATAGTGACAGTTGATTTATATTATTTATTTATTTATTTTTTTTTTTTTTGCTGTTGCCTGTACAGTGGTAATAACATGGTGCAATTACCCGTATAACACCGTGGATGAATGTTTTCAGCCAGCCTGCACGGACGCCTCTTTTATATGCTAATGTCCCTTCCCGTGTAATAAGCATATATATCGCAGGTATGCCTCTTCAAATGACAAGAAAACCAGCCCCTTTCACGCCCCTCTTACGGTGTGTGTGTGTGTGTGTGTGTGTGTGTGTGTGTGTGTGTGTGTGTGTGTGTGTGTGTGTGTGTGTGTTTGAAGGTATGAGTTGGATTTTAACCCTTTCTTCACGAGAGGTTACTCTTAGCTGTACAAAATTGTCTTGCAGAGAGAGAGAGAGAGAGAGAGAGAAATAAAAGAAAAAGCAATCATGATGTCCCAAGAAGCAGTATGTTTATTATAAGGTGAAATGTTGAATAGAATAAAGATTGTTTCAGTGATGGTGCTGTCCATTAAGCTTAACTCTATCCTCAGCTGGAAAAAAAAAAAAGTAGATATATATAAGTAATTACGATGTCCGTCCATAGCAAAATAAAAATATCTGGTGTACAGCACTCATAACCAGAATAAAAAAACTGAAAGCAATTTTGATGTCCTGAAGCGAAATAATGTAATTGCGCTGTAGTGAGCATAGAATCTAAAATAATGGGCAGTTTTACGTAATGCTATTGCCCGCTGGCTAGAATGGAAGAAAAAATCTGCCCTCCTGCCCTCCTATATCATCACCCGCAAACAAGAACGCAGTAGAAAAATTAGGAGGAAAGAATGAAAATCTGACTGAAGGTGTTACGTGATCCAGCTAAGCGGAAGATCACAGGAAAGGAAAAAGTCTGTCTCATATCTCGCTGGGGAGGTGAGAGGCCTTTTGTGAGTGCGGACGTGCAGAGGAGAGGCGAGGGAAACAGGGGATTGTGGAGACGTGAGAGAGAGAGAGAGAGAGAGAGAGAGACGGGAAGGATATGAGGATAGGGAGGTTGAACGAATGAGTGTGGAAAGAGGAAAAGAGTGTGGAGGAACCTAGAGAGAGAGAGAGAGGGGGTGGGGAATGGGGTGCGGGGGAGGAGGGGAGGGGGAATGTTGAGCAAATGAATGTGAGAAGGGGAAGGGAATGTGCAGGAACCTAGAGAGAGAGAGAGAGAGAGAGAAGGGGGGTAGGAATTGTGAAGAGAGCGAGAGAATTGATATTTTGAGAATGAGCATCAAAACAGAGGATTTTTAACAACATAGGGAAAGATAAGAAAGGAAAGAAAACAGAATGAAAGAATAATAACAGTATATGTATTTGACAAAAGCTATGGAAGTTAAGAAAACGGGAGATCGTAAGGAAGTGTGAAGGAAGAGGGAGAGGGTGTGAATGGAGGTGAGAAGAGTGATGAGCGAATGGATGTGATAAAAACAGAGTGCGAATGAGTGTCTGAACGTGGATGGTAAAGTATTGAGGTAAAAGGAAAGGGGAAAAAGCGTAGGAAATTGAAATGTTTTAAAGGAGACAGAACTGTAAATGTTATCGGTAAAAGCATAAAAGGGAAAGGGAACAACGGACTGGAGAGAGAGAGAGAGAGAGAGAGAGACAGACAGACAGACAGACAGACAGACAGAGAAAGAGAGAGAGAGAGAGGTCATAACTGTGGGAGACGTACTTATAAAAAAAGAACGAAGATGAAGCAAAGTAACAAGGATCACACACTTAACTGGCATATAGGGAGGAGGGAAGGGGGATCACAACGTTGGGGAGTAGTGTGAAGGAAGAGGAAGGAAGGAGGAGGATGCGAATGAGTGAGAGAGATTACCGAAGGACAGGAAGCAGGAGAGCAGAAAAGAGAGAAATCATAGAAATCTTCAGAGGAAACAGAAACTTAAATGATATTGGTGAAAGGAGAGGGGAGAAAGGCGGTAAAGAAACTGGGAAGGGAGAAGGAAAAACTGTAAAACAAGGAGGGGTAAAAACTTAATGGTAAATAGTGACAGGAAAGAGGAAACACAAGATGAAATGCGAAGGAGGCGAGAAGCAGGGAAGAGAGTGTGACGGAGTGTGAGAAGAGGAACCATAGGAAGCGGAAAGCAGGGAGGCAGAAGAAGGAAAGGAGAGAAGAAGTAGACGAATGACGTGAAGGAAGGGGAGGAAGCATAAACGTTATTGGTAAAGGGGGAAGAGGGAAGAGACAAGCCAGATCAGTAAGCGGTGTGAAAGAAGGGAGAAAAAATGGAGAGGATGCGAATGAGTGGGAGAAGCAGGAAGTGGGAGTAGGGGAGTGGGTTAGAGAGAGAGAGAGAGAGAGAGAGAGAGAGAGAGAGAGAGAGAGAGAGAGAGAGAGAGAGAGCATAATGCAAGTAGGAGAACGAAATAAGGAAGTGAGAAACATTAAGACAAACTGGCATGACGAAAGGAGAGAAGGAAAACACGATATTTGGGAATAAATGTGAAGGATGTGAGAGAAAAGAAGGAGAAGGGTGTGAGAACAGGAAAGGTAGATGGTAAAAAGGGAGGGAGAAAAGGGGAATGACGAAATGAGAATATAATTGTGTGTGTGTGTGTGTGTGTGTGTGTGTGTGTGTGTGTGTGTGTGTGTGTGTGTGTGTGTGTGTGTGTTTTGGGGGATATAGGGTGAGGAATGAGTGTGGAAAAGTGTTAGAGAGAGGGAGTGGGGGACGAGAGGGAGATGAAAGATAAGCAAAGCAGAAAGAAAAGAAGAAAAGAGGAGGCATAGGAGACGACAAAGAAGAGGATAATACAAGGGAGAAAGAAGAGAGAGAAAAAAGAGCGAGGCAGCGAAGAGAGAGAGAGGGCAGACGTGAAATTATAATCACCTGGTCTTTCCCTTACATAGTGACACAGAGGAACCATGAAACGCTGGGTAAAAGCTTGAAATGCATTAGTTACCCCTATTCTCTCTCTCTCTCTCTCTCTCTCTCTCTCTCTCTCTCTCTCTCTCTCTCTCTCTCTCACAGCTTCCTTTTCAGTATCTATCTCGCGTTGTGTTTATTTTTTTAGTTGATTAGATTTCGAGATGGATCCGGAATGGGATGCAGGAATAAATCATAAATTTTATTGGCTTTTGCGAAGGTATGCGCTCTCGTAGACTGTACCAGGACTGATTAAGACCTTAGAATTGACTGAGATCGTAAAAATGTTCGTCTGATAGGAAGGAGGAATTGCAGCAGTAAATCACAACTTTTATTGCCGTCTTTGGTGATTTTCACTCTGTGCGACTTTAATATATTGATCTTGATACCTGTAGTTGATTTCTTTTGCTTAAGGGAGGCGTCTTGATGTGGGAGGAATATATATACAGTCTTGTCAGACAATTAAGGACGTGAAATTTTCCGAAGTAGAGTACATTGTGTGGAGGTAGCAAGAATGTACTGCAGATTACGCCCTCAGGTTGAAGCAGTTAAGCACCTGTACCTTTCGACTCTTAATTGTAACCGTGAACTGTGACTGACGCACGGGGTGGGGCTGGATCACTTCCCCAGTAACAACAGAAGATTTTCCTCAGCTCTACGTACGTTTTTCTGTTAATGCAGTGAAGGAACGAAAGGCCAGAAGTCCGCGAAATTGTTCCTTCCAAGAAAAAATAAAAACAAAAATAACAGAGCCGAATTCAAGTTCCGTTCATTTGGAGATGCCTGAACACACGGCGTTTAAAAGAGTGGAGATCATGGGCAGTAGGAAAGAGAGAGGGAGGAAGACAGTTCCAGAGTTGACCTCTTGCCCTTGAAGATCCGTTAACCATGGCGTAAAATGCAAATAAAAAAAAAATAACTTTCCGTCCTTAACAAGTATCCTGAAGCTTCCAGTGCTATACCTCCTTCACTTTAACTGGGTTCAGATTTTTATCCTTTTACAGTTTATTTCATGTAGCTGAGTGGCAGAAAAAGACAGTACTCTGGGTATGCATCCTTTCTGTAGCAATTCTTCGTGACTTTTTCTTGTGTAAATATATTGTAACAGCAGTCATGATGGAGGGATGGGAATTTTAGATCATGGTAAACAGAGAATAGTAAATTGGCTGGTATCATGAAGAATGAAATATATAAATGATGTCGTCTAACTAGACTAAGAAAAGAAATTGGTCGTCTCCTCGTTAATCTCGGCGCTGAAATGTATCCTCAGCGCTGCCAAGTTCCCATTCTCCTCTGACTTCGATCTGAGGGAGAAGTTGGCATTGAAGAATGACACATGAATCATCAATCTCGTATTGATTCCCTCAAGTCCCTTCCCTCTGTTTTCATACATTATTCACTTTTGTCAATGCAGGGTTGATCTTGCTGACAGGATCATAATTAGAGAGGTGTGTGTGTATAATACGTGTTACGCTGATTGATATTATTGTTGTGGTATTTACCCTACGATTTTTGTAATGATAGTGCATTGATTTTCTTGCTTTAAATCTAGTACTTTAAACAACTACACACCAAACACCTTTATACCACTAGTCCCAAGATAGTGTTTAGTGGTGACTGCGAGTTCATTTTGTGTAGATGTACTAGTGGCATTAAATTATCATGTACAGTAAGTAATATACGAAGGGAAGCTGGAAATTTTTACCATTCCTCTTAAATAACATCCGAAATAAGTATGGCCGTCCTCAAAGGCTGGTAAGATGTTAATTAAACCTGAAAGAATACATCAGTTTACATGAACCAAGAAAGATTTTGTATTACCTTAGCACTGTGATTAATTAGACAAACTAAAACTCCTTCAAATGGAGTTATATGAAGGTCGGGAGTTAGAATGATTAATTATAAACCAATAACCAATTACATACATTCCTGCACTAAATACTGTACTTATAAATAACTCATGCTTCAAGTTTTTATAAGCTTGGGGAAAAAAAAAAAACTTTAGGTTTTAGAAGCTGAATGCGCACACACACACACACACACACACACACACACACACACACACACACACACACACACACACACACACACACACACACACACACACACACACACACACACACACACACACACACACACACACACACACACACACACACACACACACACACACACACACACACACACACACACACACACACACACAGACGTAGTTGCTCTTGAATGTAATACAGTGTTGTTGTGACGGAAATCAGGCCCAGGGGATAGGGGGTTAAGTCCCATGGGCTGTGAGATCCACCACCTTGGATGGGGGAGAAACAATACAATCCCTCGTTTTATATCCCTAGAGAGATGTGGAAAGCGAGTTAAAGGGGTGGGGATGGGGCAGTGACCCGCCTTTCCCCATCCCACCAGGGGCAGGGATGGGGGAGTTGCCCGCTGCTCCCCGTTGCACTCCAATATTGTTCAATCTCCTTAACCGCTTGAGACCGAGGATGTCTTTTCTGTTCAGGGTGGTCCGTAAATAGCGGCCCACGAGAAATACCCTGGATTATCGTAACAAGTTGTACGATAGGTTCAGTCTGCTGGTGTGGGTGTGACATAGGGAGTGGGAAATGAGTAAATGATGCACGGTAGACGCTGATACCTCTGACAGAGCCGTCTCCACGAGAAATCACCAGGAGGATTGGAAGAGAAGTATTATATGTGGACCATCCTACGTGTTATCTCGCTCTCTCCAGACGATTATATTAAAAATTGGCCATAAAACTGAATGGGTTAATAAAGGCTCTATTTAACCCCTCCAGTTGGAAGCCTCTCTCATAACTTACTGAAATTGTTTGGAGGTAGCGAGAATATACCTAAAAATAACTAAGATAAATAAATAAATGAAAGTTGTATGATTGAAGTGGATTGTTTGGCCGTGATTTTCGTCCTTTTGCAGCTCATTTCTTGTTAGCTCAGTGACAGAATAAGACATTACTTTGTTTCCTTTTCACCACTGGCATCATATCCCTGTGTTGATCTCATGATACAGGTTAGCATTCAGGAGAGAGAGAGAGAGAGAGAGAGAGAGAGAGAGAGAGAGAGAGAGTCATTTTAGGCCAGGTTAGATTAAACAGAGTATAGTTTTGTCGTCAGAATCCATAGCACTTCTTTGTAACTAGATTCATGTTCTAATGTCAGTCTCTTGTTACCACTCAGCGTATGGGATAGAATTTGGCCAGGTTAAAGTGGACAGTATAGTATTGGGATCACAGTGTATCGAAAATGCAAGTAGTCTCATACCTCCTGCAGCTGAGGAAAGGAGTTCGTAGTGTCAGCTTTCCTTCTGCTCTAATTCACGTCATTAATTAGATTAGGGTACGATTTTACACGTCCCCGTTCCTTGTGAGAATAGGAGACGAATGGGATGATGATGATGATGATGACGATGATGATGATTCCCCCTTTTTGATTATCGTGAAAGGGTTAAGCCACTACTATCCGACCTACTCACTTCCGTCTTTATTTTCTTCCTTGCGTCCTTCCTTCCTTCTATACATCTATCCTTCCTTTCCTCTATATTTCCGTTGTCCCCATCTTTCGTTCCTTCATCCTTCTTTCATTCGTTCTTTCTAACCATCCTTTCTTCTATATTTTTTCTTCCCTCCTTTCATCCTTCCTTACTAATTTCCTTCCATCGTTCCTTACAACCATCCTTCCTTCCTTCCCTCCCTCTCTCACTCACTTATTTCCTTACTTCGTTCGTTCTTTATCACCATCCCTTCCTCCTTCCTTCTTTCCTTCCATCCTTCACCCGGCCCGATACCGCTGAGATGGACGCTGTTCCCGCCCATCCCTCAATCATGCTCTTAACGCAGATATTTCACAGCCACGATAAACACTCGCATCCTTTTCTGCTTCCTGGCCAGATACACTGCCGGGGTGAGTGAAATTTGCCTTTATTCTACGCCAAACATTGGACATTTTTCGTATGGTTTTTATTTTTGGTTTAGATAACGCTTTCCAAATAGGTGGTGACGACCATCATCCACTCACTTGATGTAGTGCTGCCTACATCTTCTTTCACCTTTGTAATTCTTTTTCTGTGTCTGCCCTCCTCTCTTCCTATTTCTCCCATCTTTCCTGTCACTTTATTACTCTTCTATCCTTTTCATGTGCCTTTACATTGTGTGGCAAGTGTAATGGTTTCCTGTAAGCCAGGAAACCATTTACAGCCCTGAGTGGTGACCATATAACCAACCCATACGTGTCCCGTACGTATCAGCAGCTGGGTTGGCTGAGGATCAGTGCCCCTCCCCGCAAAACAACTAACTCAGAGACAAACGACCACCCATTTTGGGATTATGGCGTCTGGCTATAGATTTATAGATAGAACTCTGAAAATGGTCATCATTGTCATCTTAGCCCAGTTCCAATACAAGACTAAGGTGTGAAGTATCACAGCTGTAGTTAAGAAGTATTGACATATTAGTATTTTATATTATTTGGTAGGCTACTGAAACGCTTTACAGATAATTTAGTGTTTTTTTTAATGACAGGATGATATTTAAAAAGAATTAGTAGTAGTAGTAGTAGAAGTAGCAGTAGTAGTAGCAGTAGTAGTAGTAATAGTAATAATAATAATAATGATAATACTAATACTAATACTAATACTAATAATAATAATAATAATACGGTAACAGGAATACACTAACATTCAGTTTTTTTGTGTTGGTTTGATACTGGGTAAATGTTTTTGGAGTACAGTTTTTCCAGTGGCAGCAACAGGAAATTTGTAAAAAATATTGTAACACTTGGAGAGCATCGAGTTTTATGTTACAGTATAAAAATGTGCTTTTCTTTTGCCCTGACAATAATGATGAGCATAAAAAAATAGTTGCTGTACGAGCGAGAGGAGTTTTATGTTGTGTGTTTGGAAAGGCGATTCTAGGTGGTAAGTAATAGCAATAATAATAATTAATAATAATGATAATAATAGTAACAGCAACAAGAACATCAATAATAATAATACTAACTAATAATAACAATAATAACAGTAACAATAATAATAACACTAATAATAATAATAATAATAATAATAGTAATGATAATAATAAAAACAGTAATTTTAACCACCCATTTCGGACAGTATTGAATTTTCAATTTACTTATATCTGAATTCCAGATATAAGTAAATGCTTGTTATGCAGAAAAAAGACATGAGCAGAAAACAAATACAAATAAATCAGTAAATGAAATAGATAAATAAACTCGAGGGATTAAAAGTCAGGAGGAAAAAGATCTTTCGTGAAAATGTCAGCAGCTTCCAGTATGTGTATGTACAATTGGCCAAACGTGAACCCGGGACAGCGTCTGCGTGGAGCAAAGTTTAAGCTGAAGTTTCCGACGATCAAGCAGCATAGTCACATGGCCATTAAAACTAATATATGACACCTGCGATCATTCATTTCAGTGCCACCAGCAAGCGTGTGATTATGCCAGGGTTTTCAGGTGTATCAAATGCTCTTCCTCTGCCATAAACTCCTCCAAAATCACAGTAAAATCTCGGACGAATACTTTACGTGTGTGTGTGTGTGTGTGTGTGTGTGTGTGTGTGTGTGTGTGTGTGTGTGTGTGTGTGTTCCTTACGTGGTGGTTGGGAAGATAGATGTTAGAGTGAAGTATTAACAAGTTTCCTGTGACTTACTCTTCGCCGAACAAAATCGTCTGGCGTTAGCTGGAGCAGAAGACGAAAATCCGTATTCTCTTCGTTTAAGGAAGCTGCGTCACACCTTTTCCTAAGCGACTTATTTTGCGTACTACATCTGACTCACCTTTGTGTTACCTAAGTCATTGTGTTATCGCCATACTCAACATGGATAACATAGTAACCAGCCATATCCGAAAATAAATTGCCGAGGAAGAGGTTTTAGGGAGCCTCCAAAAAAAAAAATCGATAAGGAAGAGGTGTTATGAGCCTCCAAAAAATAAGTCGCTAAGGAAGAGGTGTTAGGGAGCCTCCAAAAAAAAAAAAAATGCGAAGGAAGAGGTGTTAGGGATCCTCCAAAAATAAATTGCGAAGGAAGAGGTGTTAGGAAGCCTCCAGAAAATAAGTCGCAAAGGAAGAGGTGTCAGGGAGTCTCCTTAACCGACGAGAATACGGGCCTGAGAGTTGTCCAGACCATGAGAGGGAAAATAACGTTACTATAAACATCTAACATTATTTTTTCTTAGGCCGCCTACTATTTCCAAAGGTTTGATAGCAATAAACAATGATTAATAGAAGCAGGTGTTTTTAAGGGTGGGATGGAAGGGGCGGTGACGTGAGCGGCCACCATTATGCATGCAAATTCTTGGATAATGCAGTTTCTCAAAATTGTAATCTTATTAACCGCGACAGGAGAGGGTGTCTGG